>NC_135857.1:20696831-20906831 GCF_031162955.1 Sander vitreus
GAGTCAATATAAGATAATATTTTACTTACATGTAGGCCTTTGACTGATGATATACCTGCTAAAAACAAGTCTGCCTGCCTATTCTGCATGTCACCTGGTCTGTTTACAGCATTATCCAGTCAGACCATGTTTGTATTTAAATGAGAGAAGAAATAACAGTTTTGATTATTAATGGTTTCTGAGGTTTTCTTAACTCATTCAGTAATCTCAACTCATGACGAGGGTTTGCTGAAATTACCTTATAGCCTGTGCTGCCCTAGAAGTTCCTTCACTAACAGTAACAATGTCTTCAGATGGTTTAAAAAAATTTGACAGAGACCAGCTTACCAGTTTTGGTAGAAACAAATAATGATAAAGAGCACCTCCTAAGGGAGGGTTTAACTGTAAGGATAACAAGGAATGATTGTAGTTACAAATAATGGCTATGGAACAATGAGAGAAGGTGTCTTTTAAGACACTATAGGAACAGAGCTCAAAGTGATGTCAGCAAAAGTTGAGGCCAGGGGATGAGAGATGGTAAGACTTTAAAGGAATACGGTAAAGGGGCTTGTGGATGGATAGAAAATAGGCAAGTGGGATGATAGGATGTGTGAAGAAAGTCCTGTACCCACAAAGCAGCTCGAGTGGCTGTGTGTTTGGGGCCACAGGGCTGAGTGTAAGAGAAATAGTAGTTACAGGTTAGTGGAAAACCCTCAATGGTTCAATTACACAGCCTTGTATGACCTGGGGGGACTGCTTGATGGGTCTATTAGCTCATAGTCAGGGTACCAATGTGGCCAATGGGACCTATACAGTATACTGTACACACATTGGACACACACAATCTCATGCACACTTACACACACGCACCTGCATGCAGAAGTGCACAAATATGCACAGCAGCAGCCACCCAATTCAAATCATAGAAATTACTGAGTTGAATATGTATGTTTTAATTATGTTGATGCATATGTTGAATTGGCCAAGTTCCTTTGTATATTAGAACAAGTAAAACTTTTGCATGGTAACTTATCTTACATGTTAAGCATGGCACATAATTCATTAGTTTGGAGCTACTTTGACACATGGTGGGTGGCTGTAGATGTAGCTGACATAGAAAACAGTACACACAAGAGTATTTACTTACATTATAAAATGTGCAACTGTAGAGGGACCACCAAAAGTCAGGCAAGCAGTGGTTTAGCTCTAATGTTATACTTGCAAACATTACAGTGGAAATGGACACTCCACTGAATCCAGCAGTTTGCGTACTATGTATTATAGGGCATTTGTCAGCCTGCATGTAAATACAGAAGGCAAACAAACTGAAATAAGCAAATAACACACATAGCAATCAAGCTTCAACTCTTTCTCAACCAATAATGTGACATTCTACCTCCTAATAGCCATATTATAATTCCAGGGGGCATTCACACCTGTCTTTTCCAGTAGTGACCCATATGGTGATAGCCCCATGTTTTTTTCCTTTAGTTATGACTGACTGGGCCCCATGAGTGCAGACCCAGCCACCGGGCACTCACCTCCTAGTTCCCCTCACAGGCCTGATATTTATAGACAACACAAATTACTTTGAATAACTGCTCAATATCTGTCCCAGAGACAGCTCAAATGCTTATTGTCTAATGCATAATTGTTTCAATATATAAAAAGGACTTTTCAAATTTTCTCATTGATTTAAGAAGAGTTCAAATTTGTGAGTAAGCACAGCAAGGTTACACTATTGATAGTTTTATTTGCAACACAGAAAGCCTTTTTAAAAATCCAACATAATTATGACAATGGAGTGAATTTAATATTGGTCTAAAAGATTAAGATGAATCACTTTCAGAGTTTTCTCAGGCAATTAAAGAATAAAGTCAATCAATTATGAATTCAAAATGAATTAATCAAATGTGTGCTGATATGGGTATAGGTTAATGCGTTAATGCTAGCAATGCACACATTAGAAGAAAACATGCATTTAATAGTGAAAGGTATATTCAGTTTTTGGGTGATCTTGTACAACCTTTTTGTATGTGTATGTGTTTGTGTGGTACCTAATTTTTCTTCTATTTGTGTCACAGGAAGGCGACGAAGAGAAATAATTTCAAGGTTAGAAAATAAGAGATGTAATAGGAGGAAGGAGCCAGCCAGTGAATTTAATTAGCGTCAGACAGTCCCTCTTCCAAAAGGAGAAATAATGAAATCCTCATTTGCACCAGAAAGACATTCTCCTCCCATATTTCCATTCTTCATATACATGAAAACACATTATGCAGCCATGCATTTTGGCATTTTTCACAGAGCTTTTATTGTGTTGAAAAGTGCTGTCACTGCAAGACAGGCTTTCCCCTTGTGATTCTCACTCCACTTGTCCTCGCTAATACTTGGGGAGTTACAAATGACTTTACGAATACACACTCAAAGATAATGTTTAGAATGTGTGTGTGTGTGTGCGGATGTGTGTGGATGTCTGTATTTATTCAACCTGTGGCAATATGTATTCACATAAAATACTTGTAATAATAATCTTTTATAAATATCTTATCTTGAGTTTACAATGCATTTCTTCTGTCTGTGGCACAACAAGCCCCTTAATGGGGGTGGGGTGGGGGGGGGGGGGGATGGAAATTCTGTCCTGATGAAAAGTGGAAGTACCATCCAGAGGTGGGTATGAATGTCTGTACCAAAAGTCAGGAGATCACCATAGTCAGCAGGTTCCATCCTCTAGGGAACATGAGTTTCTGTGAAAAAGAAACCCATGACAATGCATCAAATGGTTGGTGAAATATTTCACTGTGGACTAAAGTGATGGACCAATCGACCTACTGTCATTGACCATAATCTAGGGTTTCACAGAACTGTTCATTATAACGTTCTCATCTGGAGACCAGGTTGGCAGAACCTTTCAGGGGAGAGGCTGGGATGGACCATTGTGTATTGCATCCTGTCTCCTAGCAATGGTCAACATTGAAGTCTTTAATCCCCCAGAGGGTGATCTTCCCGTAAATTCATCCATCACTACAATCTTTTCTAAACATAACAGAGAAGTTTTACTTTTAATCCCACTAAAATTGATTTCAAACAACCAGACCATAACACATTGTTGTCCGATATTGATGTCAGTTTTCTTTGCATGTCTGGAGCGTATAATGCTTCCCTCTAATGAGTCCTTCAATGAAATCCACCAAAAAAGACAGAACTCTATCTAGTGAGAAGCTATTCAAAGATAGATAGAGAAAAAAAATAGTATTTCTAATACTTGATTTTTATAGATTGTCTCAATTTCAGAATGCATGTCTGCTCTGTTTAATATAGTTCTATTTTAATATGATTCAGAATCCTACTTGATATTAAAGCTTTTTATTGGTCCAAAATATATTTCTCCACTATGCAGTATGCTGCTTTACAAGCTGAAAAAAAATATGTATAATAAATCACTATCTCTTATTAAACTATTGACGCCTGATATCTAATACCCATCACTTATGCATGTAATTCAGGTCCTGGACATTTATTTTTAAATCATTTTACCTCAGTCAACATAATTTAATACTGAAGAATGCATTGCACAAAACAATACTCTGTATTTTATCTTTCCACCCTTTGCACCCCTTCTATTTTCCCTTTATCCTAAACTTGCTGCTTTCTCTGTCACATTATTTGTCTTTCATTCACTGCCTCAGCTCCATTTTACTCCATATTTCTGTCACGCCCATCATATGTCCTTTTCCATTTCTGTATCTCCCACCATCTCATGCTTGATCACAACCTCTCCGTATCCCCTTGCCTCTTCTCTCCCTTCACTTGTCATCCCCTCTCTCAACCTTTTATTTAGAGTCCTTCTCTCCCTGTCTTCCTGCCCTCTTCTCTTTTTTACTGTGCCAGCAGTTCAGTCCCTTTTAAGGAAAAGAAAAACACGTATAACAAACTCACAGACACACAATCAGAATTATACACAATTACGTACTTATACAGGGTGAATACATAGACACACCTATTTTTATTTTTATTTATTTATTTTGCAAAGACACTGTAATTCCATGATGGATTAAAAAGATTCTGGATGGCCTACAATTGTTAGAGGACCTCATTGAAATGGCGCATATCTCTGCTTCTAAACAAAAATTAGTAAGTTTTACACTGTACTGATCTGGAGATATTTATGACATAAAACACGTAGTTCCAGAGCACAAAAGGGACGCCAAGAGCCCCAACAAAGTGTCTCTAAATATGAGGCCAAAGGCTAGACGCTAAAGGAAACTTTTTGCGTTAGTAACAAACGCCAAAGGCACCTGACAAAGCATAATTTTTTGACACGCTGGGAGTGAGAATAGGCACGTTTGAGATGAGTTGCTCCTTGTCTGTAAAGTAGCAGGAGGCAGCAGGCAGAGGCAGTGACAAAAAGCCAGGGTCAAGTCGGACAGTTTACAGCCATTTCAAGCAGCCTTCAGTTTGACCACATCCTGTTAGGTCCGATTCTGATTTATTAAATTGTTAACATACCCATATATCAACTTGTACGCAGTCTCCAGTTGTTTTAATTATGACAGAGTACCTTTTAAAATGCACTACAGGCGATCTGTTGCTGATTTTAATGTACAACAGTCTGTAGATGATCCGTAATCTGAACGTATTTAGTCTCTTTGACTAAATGTCACCAACAGCCACACAACGTGTGGACTGTTAACAGAATAAGCCTTTAAATTAGACAAATATCAATTAAAATATCTCCAATTCCAAACAATACATATTTTATATAATGTCATAGAGTCAATTCTGAACCAATCAGCTGTTAGATCAGCTGAGAGCCAGGCATTTCCAATCATGCCCTGGGTCTTGCAGTCGGCTGTCTGGCTCTAAAAACTGTGACAGCCTTCATCTCGTGAGGTTATCGTTGCCCACGTGTGCATGACGTCAGAGCAAGTCGGGATCACGTCGGACACAAATCTAACCAGCATGCATTGGGCAGTGATCAATTCTGCGCAGGCCTGGGTCATCTCAAAGAGGCCTAATGTGTTGCGTGAGATAAGGGTCATCACTCCACCAAGGCCCCGTCAAAAAGTTATCCACTATCAGCAGAATGACACTTTCCCCTCTTCTTTTTCCTCCTTTGGTGCCTGCCTTTTGACAGGCTCACACCAGATAAGACCCACCTTTTTGACGTTTGGGCACCAATCAGTGAGACTAATGACAGCCTGTGACCGTGTCAACAGTCATATTGGGAGCCAATATTGGGTGTATTATGTAGAACTTTTATAGCAGACTTCTGATAACTGTTAACAATTAAAGAATGTCTTTATAAGTAGTTGTAATATTTTTTTTTACTTATTTAGTGTTTAAGCTCTTGAGGGTCTGGGGACTGGGAAAGTAAGAGTAAAGGGAAGATAACTAAAACATGTATACATTGTCATCATGGATTGTTAAAACATCTGCAATAATGATGCAATATAATGTATATTTAATCATAGTCATTAGTGCTGCTTTAGTCCCACTTGTTTTTACTAGTGAGTTGCTGAGCAGCTAAGCACAAATCATATTAATGTCTAATAGGAGCAAAGCAATGCCTAGCTTGCATAAAAACACACACAGAACTAACTATGCTTGGCATGTCAGGAGCTTGTAACAATTTGTGGCTTCAGTGGTTTCCATTAGAAGTTGATAAGATTGGAAATTAATACAACTTCATTTTGATTTCATGACTGTACTTTGATTTGCATTCATCTGCTGTCTGTTCTCGCTGATGTCTAGGTCAAACTGGGGTTGTATGCTGTTTTAAATTGGGTTCATGATTTGAATAAACATGTATGGAAAAGACTGCATTACACACAACCACACATACACACACAAACACATACACACACACACACACACACACACACACACACACACACACACACACCATGCAGAAACATATAGCATGTATGCAAATAAGCATCTACTGTGTTAAAGGCCAAAGTGATTTTAAAACGAGTTTTTATTGGAATTGAAATTGAAAGTCACCAGCAAGAGGCATTATGTTCATGCATGTTTGAGCATGTGTGGGTGTTAGGGACAGACTGTGCCTGTGTACTTGTGCGTGTGTACCTTTTTTCAATCAAAAGTCAATGTGTCAGTTTCAAAATGACTCAAAATGAATGTCTTTCTGTCTCTCACACATGCACACATGGACATGATCTATGTTTCCAGTGAGTTACCATTTGTTACAGCACACAAGTCACGTTAAACATTTTAAGATTTGTGATGCAACAGCAAGAAAGCAAATAAATTGTTGAGGGGAGAGCAAGTTCTTACTCTCTGCACAACTCATCTCAAGTAATGTGATGAACAGCAGTAGAAAAAATGTCATTGCATGAAATATACATGTTGAAATAGACAAGGGGATACTGTCCACCACTTCATTATTCATCTACCCCATCCTGTCTTTTTTTAAAGACAAACTTCAATTTCAACTCAAATACTGTTTTGTTTCAAATTTGATTTGGTCCTCCACTTTAAAAGACCTTTTTTTCATGTCCAGGGAGTGTACACCATCTTTCCTTTCCCATTCCTTTGCTCCTCTGTTTCCAAACATCAGTCCTCACTTCACCTGTGAGCCCTAACAGCAATAAAGCCCACCTTGCATTGTGGCACATGCGTAGGGAGAGACATGAAAGAGAGTAGTCGTGAGAAAAAAAATGGAAGAAAAGAAATACAATAGGAAAAAGGACAGAATACAGAGAGTAAGGAGGAGGCAAGGAAAATGAATAAGAACATAAACAAGTCTCCCACCTCTCTTTCTTTTCCTTCAATCTCATATATAAATGTGATGGTTACTCTCCCCATACAAAACCCCATAGGCAATTTAAAGAAAGTAGGCCAAAATGAAATATGGCTGCAATATAAAAACAACACTTCAGACACACAGCAACCTGATAAGACCCTTTTGTGTGTGCATGTGAGCACATGATTGAGTGTTTGCGTCTGTGTGTTTCTAAGAGCATGAGCAAGTGAGAAAGACAAAATTAGTTGAGGGGTAGGAATATGAGTGATGGGACACTAAATGGGTCGCAAGACAGTTGATTGTTTCATTAAGATTGAATGAAAACTATTTCAAATTAAATTTTACACCATTGAAATGTTTGTATAATCTATTATACTGCTTCTTCATCTTTTTCTCCCTCTCTCTCTCTCTCTCTCTCTCTCTCTCTCTCTCTCTCTCTCTCTCACACACACACACACACACACACACACACACACACACACACACACACACACACACAGACACACACACACACACACAGATAACTTGTCACGCTGCACTAACACTTCTGTAACCTTTTAGCCACCAGCATACTGTAGCATTGCTAAATCCTGAGTAATCTGTCTGTGACATGCATGAGGACCGTGTTGACTTACTCTGAACACTGAGTGAAGCCTGACCCAAATATGGATGTGGGCATTAGCCAAGAATGTGACCTATTATTTAGCTATGATGTCATGAATGAAAGCACGGACACAAAAAAGATTGTCTTTTGGTTCGGAAAATGGACATGGCAGCGTCAAGTGACAGTGGGAGATGACTGTGTTTCCTATTTTTGGTCTTAAAGACTTAATTACAGAATTATGCGTAGTCACATCAGTGAAGTGGACACACATCTGACCTAAATATCCCATTTTAAGTGGCTGGTGGGTATTTTTTAGCAGGTTCAACCATCGTTGATAAATCCAGCTTAGAGCCCACTCTCTCCTGTTACAGTGTGGGGAAAATATATCGTGATCATAAGTTTTGATTTACATTACATGTAGGGCTGTCATTATTAATGCATTAATCGCGATGCGATTAAGGGCCGAGCATAACGCATTCATTTTTTTTAATCGCATGCCGCCATTTATTAATTTATTTTACACTTCACTTGGCTTTGCGTCATGCCTAACAGGCTACTATTTTGACCCTTTGCAGCACCGTTACTTATCATCAAGCTGCCAATTCCTCGTAACACATCCTGGTGCTGCAGGCTGCAGGCATGATGGAGAAAGACAGCAGCAACACAACTCTGAATGGAGCTTTTTATTTTCCAAAACTCCCGGACGGCTCAGTAGACAAGTCGAAAGCCATATGCACATTGTGTAAATCCGAATTAAAATATCACCGAAGCACGTCAAGCTTGAGCTACCACCTACGGAGCTAAGCATATAGTTCAGTTAACGTGATGCTGCCCGCTAGCATGCTACCCACTCAGGCAAAGCAGTATTTTGGAGAGTGCTACTTGCCGACCTGTGGATGAAACCAAATCCCAAAAAATTACTACAGCTCTTGCGAAACAGGTGGCAACTAACTACAGACCTGTCAGCATCGTAGAGGACTCGGGTCTTAAAGACGTACTACGGTTGGCATGTTCGGACCCGTCTTATACACTGCCGTCGAGGGGGACAGTAGTTTCACGCATACACAGCCTGTACGACACGGAGAAAGCAGCCACACTGGAACTGCTGCAAGGTGCTGCAAACGCTGTCTCATTAACCGGTGATCACTGGACGTCAGTGAGTAATCAACATTATTTAGGAGTTACTAAACACTATATTGACTCTGGTAAGGATAGAGATTTTTTAGTTTTTTAGTTAGGTACTTGGAGGAATTGTGCAATAATGACAGATTCACACATTTTTCTTTTGTTTACAGTAAATAAATAATTACAAATCTTAAAATCAAGTTCATAAAGTAACTTTCTTTGCATTCATTTGATTCCCAATCAAGATACACTGGTAACTGGTAGAACATGTCAACCGTAGTATGTCTTTAAGACCCGAGTCCTCTACGATGCTGACAGGTCTGCAGTTAGTTGCCACCCATTTTGCAAGAGCTGTAGTAATTTTTTGGGATTTGGTTTCATCCACAGGTCGGCAAGTAGCACTCTCCAAAATAGTGCTTTGCCTGAGCCCGCTAGCATCAGACTGTGTCACGTTAATATGCTTAGCTCATAGGTGGTAGCTCAAGCTTGACGTGCTTCGGTGATATTTTAATTCGGATTTACACAATGTGTAATACAAACAATGAGGAAAGCTTCAATACTTGAGGTTGTTGCAGTAGCAGACGAGTTTACCAATCTGGCTTTCTGCCTCCGGTATGCGCACACACCCAGTAATGTTTGTAAACAGGAAACCCGTGTATTAGTCTTTATCTAAAATGAAGGGTTTCCTTTGCTTTTCCTCAGTAATTTAAAACAGAGCTTTAGTTCTTTAGTTTAGGTAAGGTACACATGGGGAAGGCTCCTTAGGAACTCTTGCAAGCTTTAACTTTGTACAGCAGCGATAAGTAATGCAAATGGTAATATATTTTAGAAATACAGTATGCAGTGGTAAATCATGATCAAAATGTCTAAACCTGTTCTAACTTATCCTAACTTGTTCTATTTACATTCCCTGATGGCTGAAGAAATATTGCATTGGTTGCAGGAAATTGTCAAAAATGTATAAGTAAAATGGTGATGATAAATGAAAAGATAGATAAAGGTAAAGCGAAAAATAATTATGAAAGTGGAAATTTTGCATTTTGTATTGTATTCCCTTTCATTTTTCTCCTTGCATTGCTTTTTTTTATGAATAAAAGACAAGTAGCTTAATTTTTCTTTTAAAATTCAGAAAATCTTAGGGCGCCTGAATAGCTCACCCGGAGGAGCGTGCGCCCATGTACAGAGGTTCAGTCCTGTGAGTTTGGTTCCGACCTGCAGCCCTTTGCTGCATGTCATTTCCCCTCTCTCTCCCCCCTTCATATCTAAGCTGTCCTATCAAATCAAGGCCTAAAATGGCAAAAAATTATCTTATAAAAGTCAGAAAATCTTTTTAGTGCCTGAACGCCAGCAACGTCAGTCAGCGAAGGCCCTATTGAAATCGATAGGATTATACCATTTGCAGGTGTTGTACTTTAGCCTAGTCCTACAGATTTAACCGATTGACTTCAAAATAAGTCAGCTTGGTAAAGCTAAATTGCGAAAGCTTTTGAGCTGTGATTGAACAGCGTGGGCATTGCAAGGCGCTGAATTTCCATGTTACACCATGAAACGGGAAATTGTTGTAACTCGAATGTACATTGTCCAATGTGCTCCAAGTTGCTCATGCATGATAACAGTCTAGGCCTAAGGACATCCACATGCCAATATTGAATGATAGTCCCACCTACTGGCAACAGGAAATCAGCCTTATGTGACAAACATCATCTGCCCTGCCTAACACAGAATGGCGTTGAGCTTTGAAGACTGAGTAACCGCCCTGCGGTCTTTCACTCGTCCCTCAAGTCCCTCATGTCAAGTCCTCATGTCCACTCCGACAGCAGTACTGCAGCTGAATAAATCAAGTTTAGATACTGACAGAGGATGGGTGCTGCTGACATGTTGTTTTCACTGACTGGCCGGTGTACAAAACAAGGTGTTTGCAGTGTTGGCTGCAAATTTCTGCATTCACTGTACTGTACTGCCCAGCCACTGCACTGTGATCTAATGTTCCATCCAACGATACTTGTAGGTCACCAAAAGAAAAGAAAAAAAACTATACTATAGATAGTTCACACTGTTCCACTTGACCTTGTCAGTCTCCATTCTGCACTCCATTTACTGAGTTATCTAGTTAGAGTGGCGTGTTCTGAAACATGTTAACCAGCTGCCACACATCCATTACCCCTTTCCCTTTGCTTCTCAGTTTAGCAGCATTCACACCCTCAACCCAACCAGCTCTGTCTCTGTTCTCTGTCTATCTCTGTTCTACCAATTAGGGAAGTGTGTGTCAGTGAAGGACAAGTGCTCTATTACCTCTAGAGGTTAAATGAAGCCAGAGCCTTCACTGGTTAATCTGATATCTGTACATGTAAGTGTATGCGTACAGTAAGTGAGCATCCACTTGTATCTGCACGTGTGTCATGCCTCATATTCACCACATTGTAACTTCAGAATCAGAGGTAGGATGTGGTGGTGATGATTAGGACAGTCCTATAATTTAGACAATAAGTAGACTCTCCTGCTCTTATTGCTATCATTGCTAATCAAGACGTCCAATTCAACTTGAAAATGTATTTGTTAAACATCCGAGCTAGTTGCTTTTTATATACATTTCATTGGTTCTTAAGCTACCCAGGTGTGTGCTGGTGTGGTGGAAGTTTTCGATGCAGCAGGTGTAGATGTTTTAAAATAGGAAGGTGAAACAAAATAAAGACAGTCGAAGACTAAACCAAGTTAGGTTTTTGTATTTTATTATAAACTTGCAAGTTTACAAGGAAGCACACAGTTCACAAAAGGCACGCAGCGCTTAAGTGAAAGGTCTGTTCAACGAATAAGAAAAAGCACACAGTATATATGCATCTCCAGTGAGATAGAAAGACATGCCCCCCCCCTTTCTAAACATGACTCAACATTTCTTACAATCACTTCTTCCCCTCTGTAGCACTTTCTACCCAAAGGTTTAGACATCCCATTTATCTCAACTATGTGAGAAGTCTCAACTACTCAGAAATAACAGATAGTTCAGGGTGACCTTGTAGCCCCTATCTGTTCAGCGTACACATTATGTTCCCAGACTATGTGGCTCTTACTTTCAACATGTGAGAATAAGAAAAACACCCTTCCAGTATTGTGAGAGAAACAGTAAAATAAATTATACAAATAATATAGAGAATCATGCTTAAATGTAAATTTGCCATCACACTGGTATGACCACTTCATTTGTTCTCAGGATGCAGAATATGCAGAATATTGAAAAAAGTATCATATATAGCTCTGCTTTCTTTTTCTTGCATTATTGTCCAGCACTGTTTTTGAAATTAATGGTATATATTTTTGTGTATAGAAATATCTATAATGCTCGAGTACAACATTTAAGTACCTCAAAAAGCTCCAGCTTCAAATAACTCCATACACACACACACACACACACACACACACACACACACACACACACACACACACACACACACACACACACACACACACACATCCAAATAAAATAGAGACAGACAGAAAAACATGACATAAACCAATATCCCTCTCTGTGACACCATGATTGGATATTTACTATCTCATTGCTTTAAGCTTACACACAAGAAATGAATTAAATGCTTTTTTCCTTTCTTTTTTTTTCTTTTTCACTGTTTATCCCTGCCTTCATAACAGCAGATTGACATTAAAAGGGCATGGGTGGAATTAACTTTTCTGAGTGTCTCTCTATGTGTGTGTTTGGGGGGTTGCATTCCCAAGCCTATTTTGATGATGTTGGAATGCGAGAGAGAGAAAACAGTCTCTCAAAGGCTCCTATCAAATGCCTGTCATTTCCCCCTTTAACCGCCTAATCCCAGATGGTGTGTGGTTATGGTGCTGTCTTGCTTCTCACACAAACTGTTTGCTGCCTCTCTCTATCTGTCTGTCTCTCTCCCTACCTCTGTCTGTGCATATATCCAACCCTCCCGCTGAGCTGTACATGTCTCTAAAGAGTCAGACCTCCCATGGATCCCTTTCTCTTGCATTGATATCCACTGTTACAGCTTGCTGGTAGGGTGAAAGATGAAGAGACAGTCAGAGAGAGAAAGACTGACAGACAGAGAGACGAAAAAATAAAACAAATCATTGCATAGAGCACAAGGTTAAATATTTTTCCGCAGTTTGAAGTTATTACTTTAGGAAAATATTGCCAGGGGACAGGGAGTTAATCATTAATATTGGTTGAATTATATGATCCTTTTTTTTTTTTTTAATACCAAGAATGGAAAAAAAGCAATGAGAACACCATTCTTCTTAAAATGCAAAGTATGTAATTTCAGCCACTAGGGGTCTCTCAATCAAAACAATCACAAAAGACTGCAAGTACACAACTGAACAAAATATATAACATAGGTCTAGTAATATTTTAATGAGGACATGTTACATATTATACCTTTCTCAGAATGCCATCTCACCTGTTTTAAAATGTATATGAATTATTTATTTTCAGAGTGCAACAACATCAGTGTGAAAGGCTGAACTGATGTAAATTGTGGAAGGGGAGTTTACCACATGGAGCAACGCATTCTCATGAACGGTTCCGTATGAAATCGTATTAAAATGTATGCACACCAAAACGTATGATATCCTACGAAATTAGGAGACCGCTGGTCACGTGACGTTGGCTGGCTAAGAGCTCCATGACGCCGAGCGGCAGCTGCTAGTTGTCTAAGCCGCTACAGAGCTTCGTGACCCGGGCTACAGACCTCCATTGTATCAGCAGTAGTTGTTGGTTCAGTTACCCGAAAATAGGTGACTTTGAGCCGGGTACAAAGCACAGCAAGCTGCGGACATTACGTTTAAATTTAGTCCTCAAACTATGAGCGTTTTGCTACGACGAAAGTTAAGATTAGGCACCAAAACGACTACTTAAAGTGCCCATATTGTGCTCATTTTCAGGTTCATAATTGTATTTAGAGGTTGTACCAGAATAGGTTTACATGGTTTAATTTTCAAAAAACACCAAATCTTTGTTGTACTGCACATTGCTGCAGCTCCTCTTTTTACCCTGTGTGTTGAGCTCTCTGTTTTAGCTACAGAGTGAGGCATCTCACTTCTATCCCATCTTTGTTGGGAGTCGCACATGCGCAGTAGCTAGGTAAGGACTACTAGCTAGAAGCTAGCGCTGCTAGCGGGTAGCCACCTCGTTCTCAATGGCAAAACACTGCTACAACACGAGTTCACCCTAATCTACAAAAGAAATTGTATAGAACTACTTACATGTCCCTTGTCTGCAGGTATTCCACGCAAAGTTGGAAGTGCGCCCTCGTTAAGAAGAAGTCTCCCGGCTAATCCTGCCTTGTACTGACTGAAGTTGGAGAAACTGCTAGCTGATATGGTATTAAATTGGTTAGCACACACCAAATGTTTCGGCCGATGATGTAGACGGCCCTGCCGTTTTTGACCAGCTCACCCGGAGATTGAAGGATGTTTTCTTTTCAAAGTTTGTATGCATGTGGAAGCACCAGAGACACAACATAACACCCCAAATCCCAGAAAAAGTTTTTTTTTCGTAATATGGGCACTGTAAGATTAGGAAAAAGATCGTGGTTTGGATTAAAACGCTCCTAAGGAACACGCATTTCCTGGGTGAAAGTCTTTAGTTTTCCCTGGGAAGTGAACTCCGCTCTCTGGCTTGATGGTCCTGTACGTTAACACACACCCATCCACCCCGACCTCCTCCCTATACGCGGCCAGCCACGTTCTTATACAGAAGCCATCAATTTAGTCACTACAGCAAAATCAACGTGGAATGCTTATGAATTACAGTGCTTAACTTTTCCTATCTTTTTGAACGAATGGTTCATGAGAACCGGCTGCATGGAGATATCTCGACACTTTGTTTTCTAGTTGTTCGGATGATTTGTGGTAACAATAGAGCAATCTTGATCACTTGGCACTTTACCTGTTAAATTCCAGTGCTATAGCTTTTGCATACTGTACCTCATTGACATACATTCTAACAATATTTTGCAACATAGATGACATCTAAACTGCCATTGCCATTGTTGCATGGAAAGTAATTGGAGAAGCTGCAGTATGAACAGACAGTCCAGTTTTCTACTACATTTACTACATTTAAATGTTGCACAGCTATGACAGTTGTGGAACCTTTAAAAGAAAGCTTAAAATGTATTTCTTCACTTTAACTAGCTTTGACTTTTCTGAAACAGGCATGGAACTATTTTTTGCACTTTGCTTTGCACTTATGCACTGCTACACTTCTTTAAAATGTATTTTAATTGATTTTATGCATTATATGTATTCTATTTGTTCTTTTTTTAATTGTCAATTATTTGTTAAATTAATTTTAATTGTCATTCAGTGGGTTTTATTTTTTCACCTTATGATATGCATTCCATGTTATCTATTTTCTATTTATTTTTTTCATCTTACTTTTACTACTATTATCAAGTGGGTTTTATTTTCCATCTCATTCTCTATTACCAAAGCATTCTATCCCTGTTTTTATGTTCATTCTATGTCTATTCTCATGCAAATCACTCACAGTGCATGTAATGTTACTATTATTATCAAATGATTTTAGTTTGCATCTTACTTTGCATAATTATGACAATCTATTAATGTATATGTTCATTCAATGTCTATTTTCATGTTAAGCACTCGAACCCATGTACTTTCCTTATTGTAAAGCACTTTAAGCCACATTGCCTGTATGAAAGGTGTTCTAAAAATAAAGTTTATTTTTATTAGTATATGTTATAGGTGGCTTTAGATATGACAGCAATCAGCCTGCATACACATTTGAACAAAGACACAAGCACACACACAAGATTGCTAAATATCTTGCAATACTGCTTTTTTCTTGGTAAATAGGTGTTGGATTTAGTGAGAAATACAGGTTATTCTAGATCTTCTTGGAATTGCTGGGCTTTAGTCACATAGGCAATAATTTAATGTCTATATACAGTCTGCACCATGATAGTAAACATAATATAGGTTGGCCTCAGTCTGTGTTGTGCCAACACACTGCATTACAGTCCCAGTAAGGCCTTGGGCAAAGTTAATCCAACTGCACATTAACATACTATAAATAACATGAATACATGCACAAGTACACAAACAAACACATAATAGGCATTATCACTCATATATGCATCAATGAACAAACACCCCCCACACACACACACACACACACACACACACACACAAAGATATAACAAATCCCAAAGAAAAGTTTACTTTTCTCTCTAGCTTTGGCCTCCAGATAAGTGGAAAAGGAAAGCAAAGATGACAAAAAAGCCAGAAATTGACTAAGCAGACCAAGGACAGAAACAGGAAGAGGCTGAGGAGGAACATGCCCTGCCATCATGCGAAATGAGCTTCTATTTCCACAGAGGTCATGAAAGAGAATAAACATCCAATATGACGATTACTAAACCTGGATGTCCCTCGGAGTTATGCTTGGTACCAATCATATTTCAGGTTAACTATTATTGATATATTTGCAATAGAACTGCATAATCATTAAACATAATTTGTATGTATTATTAGTAATTTTTACTAAGTTAAACCAGAATGAGCTGTAGCAACCTGGACGACATTTGCAGTAAGTATTGCCAAACATGAGCCTTGCTGCCAGAAGTAGTTTTTCATCAAGTGCACAACACACATAAGAATAAGAGAAAGAACATAGAGAAATATGTCAAGGAATGTGTTTGCAGGTATGTTCTGGATGAACATTTTGGAACTTAGCAGGTTAAATAAAAATGTTGTTCTCATGTTATTTTAACCACAAAATCAGTTGGCATTATTTTTCTTTCAAAACGTGTTTACTGTACAACATGGATTTCTACTGTTTAATTAATTTTTTTAAGATTATTTTTTGGGGGGCTTTTCCCTTTATTATACAGTGACAGTGGATAGACATGAAAGGGGGAGAGAGATGGGGGACGACACGCAGCAGGTCGTATTCGAACTCACGCCGATGCAGGACTCAGCCAACATGGGGTGAATGCTCTTACTGGGTGAGCTGGAGGCCGCCCCCTGTTTAATTTTGTAATCGGAATTTCTGTCTCTGGTCGTCTGTGTGTCCTGCTGAGGTGACCTGGAGAGAGGCAGTGAACCCTTGAGTACCCTTATTGGAGTATTTCCATGTATGCTACTTTATACTTGCTATTAATACATTTCAGAGAGAAATGTTGTTCATTGCACTCCACTAATCTCACAACTATAGCTACTACATTTCAGAGTAAGTTTTCACATAAAAAAACATTATAAGATTACAAAATGCAATGGATTATTAAAAGATGTAACCAGATGTTTGAATTGTGACCCCTTTCAAAAAAAGCAGTGTCTAGCTGAGTCCCTTTCTCATATTTCAGAGGCTTGTTCACAGTTACATTAGAGAAAAATCATTAAATGGTTTTAGTAACTGTGAGGCCTAAAAATTTAAAAAATATCCAATATATCACAACAACAGAAATATTAGAGAAAGGTCCATAAAATAATTACATGTGTGTTTTGCAAAACTTTCCTCTCACATTATTCATCTATGACCCCTCAGATATATCTTGTAACACAAGCAGTTGGGAACAACTCAAATAAACAATTGATAAGGTAATTGCGTTACACCTCAACCAACAGTACAATGTCACGGTAAAATGCAGCTTACATATGATGCCTTAGTATTACCAATATAATAAAGTAATTTACAGTACAATGATATTACAGTCGCAGGGGCCATTTTTCTGCAGAACTTTGAGTTTTTAAAGCTTTTAAAGTTTTTTGCTTATAATGATAACATACTTATGTTGGCTTTTGAATCCAAAAATGTACTTGTATTTAATTGTTACACTGGTACGTAAAGGTTCTGTGTACTGCACCACTGGACAGACATTGCATCTGACAGGTGACCTGTCTATAGTATTGAATATATAAATAGGCTAGAGCATAGATATTGCACGCCTAAGACATAATTATTATAATTTTTATTAATAGTGCTATTTAGTTAATTAGAGTAAATGTAAAGTGTTGCTCATACTTGTATAGTTTCTGTTTTTGTAGCAGTTGTAGTTGTGGGTGACGCACAGGGCCAGCCCAGCAGAGACTGGACAGAGGGATTGTATCCACGCCTTCTTCACCCCATCAATGCTTTGTCCTCATTCACTCCAGCGAAACACAAACTGCTGACAAGGTACGTCACTAAGGCTTTTTATAATTTGGTATTTGTACATTCACTATCAGGAAATGTTTTTATTAAGGACTTTGAAGGAGTCAGCGCGTCCCTATTAAATCTGAGCGCGGCTTTTCCTCTGGAAGCTCGCTATTTGTTCAGTCTGTGCCTTTTGAAAGTAAAAGCGCCTCCACGAGCCAGCTGCCCGTCTGCAGACACATTTATATTCGCTAACGGCCTTATTGTTTCCAAATATTTGAGGAGTATATTAAGACGCTTCGAAAGTGACCCCCGTATAGCTATGTATCTCTCTCTCTCTCTCTCTCTCTCTCTCTCTCTCTCTCTCTCTCTCTCTCTTACACACACATACGCACGCACGCACGCACACACCCGCCATTCTGCTATATTCTACTGTATTACTGTATTATTTGAAGAACTTTGATCCACACTTTGTTTACCAAAATATGTAGGTTGAATGCAGTTAACCAATTTGCCAGCTGGTTTAAGCACTACTGTCCTATACTATACTATATCATACTCTTAAATATGTAGGCTAATAAATGGGATTAGTTTTTAACAGCACAGGGACACTACACTGACATGGGTTAAAAATAAATGTGTTCATTTCAGCAGTTACGAAAACACTCAAATTCTTTACGCAATTGAAGGTGTCATCGCCCACAGTACTGTATCAAAAAAGCTTGAAAATGAGAAACCTGTGTATAAAAGTATAACTTCTTTGTGATAGAGTAGAGTTAAGACTGTCTGTGGTGTTCTGGCTTAATCAGTTGTTACAGGCCTATTTGTTATTTAATGTTATATTTCAATCTAATAAGCTACATTTTCATATAAAAAGATGAATAATAAAGTGTTTGTTTTTGCATTTTTTTTCTCTCCCCAGGATTTTCCATGGCAACAGTATATCTGTGGAATGGCTTCGCCCTTCTTCTTCTGTTACCTAATTTCCAGTCTGTATCATCTGCCACCCAAGATGACCTTGTAATCAACACCAGGCATGGAAAGGTTCAAGGGAAGTTACTTCCAGGGCTGGGTGGTGATGTTAGAGCATTTCTGGGAATTCCTTATGGTAAACCACCTCTGGGGAAACTGAGATTCAGAGCACCAGAGCCAGTAGAGAGATGGGAAGGGGTGAGGGATGCCACCAGATTCCCAAATTCCTGCTACCAGTTGCCGGATACAGCCTTTCCAGGTAGCCTACATGCATATATGGTGTGAGTTACATCCCTGCCAAAAAGATATCCAAAGATTAAAAACACCTGTCTGAAATGTCAGCCAGTACTTGATGTCACACTAAGACTAGACAGAGCCCATAAAGTCCCAATTTTTTTTTTATTTATTTGTATGCAAAGAAAATTATATCTGTGCACACAATTAGTTTTTATATGCAAACAATATCCATATATTCAGCACAAATTATATTATGGTTAAATGTTTATTTTCTATAATCTTGTTTTTATTTCATGCAAAACAAAATAAGTAGCATAGCATTTTATCATAGTGTGGCATAGTGTCCATGGACATAAACGCTCAATGGTGTTTTTTGCCCCCAACTGCTCCTTCCAGGCAGCACTGCGACTGCTGCCTTCAAGGCACCTAACCCTAACTTTAACCCTAACCATAACCAGTGCCTAATCCTAGCGCCGCTGGGGGCAAAAAACACCAATAAACGACATAAACATGTGCACCCTTTGTTAACGTGTTAAACTCTTAGCATGAGCTAATGAAATGTGGTAAGAGGTACAGGGTCCAAGGTAAGCACAATCATTACAAACATGAATTTGTCCCTCGAGAAGTTGAACTTCCATATAATTGAGGGATTCACGAGAAAAGAATGATAGAATTTATGCAGTGGAGGCCAAGTTATCCTGGCTTCTAGTCCCTTTCAGAATATTCTAACCTCTGAAAACCTTGGATCCTACACTTCCCATGATGCAACTTGATAGTGTCTCTTTGCCTCACTGTCCCTGCCTGGTAAATGCTCAATTCTTTTCAACTGATCATCCCCTGTTTTGTAGTGCATGCGTTTTGTTATACATTTTAAATCTCTAAGCCTGAACCCCAAATAAATGATCTAAATTAAACCCTTTAAGGTGCTCCTTTAAGTTCAAACTGCATACTTAAATAAGACTGAGTTGGACTTTTTACACTTGGATGACCAATGTGTGACAAGGTACCGAAGGAGTCTAGCTAAGTACATGTTTGAATAAAAGGCGTGGCATTAAATTTGATACAGTGCCCTACTCAAGATATGGGTTGGGGCTGGGTCATGGATACATAGCTATTTGTAGACAGCCACCTGTCAGAGTTGTTTCGAAGCCAGCTACAACCAGTGCCAGGCATATGTACAGAAAAAATGCCCTTTACTCCAAATATAGATATGACAACACAGATAGACATGGACAGAAGGCACTGATGTTCGACTGCTGTTTCTGCTTTGGACAAATTGGATTATTTTTTCGTGTACTGCTTTTGTAACAGTTTGAGAGCTATATAAATGAATATCTAATTTCAAAATACTGCTTGCAAGTACCATAATGAAGTTGAACTTTAAGTTATTTCTTAGCTTGCTAGCGATGGAAGCTAACACGGCTCACACATACAGGCTGATAATGATACAGCACAGAATATGGACAACAACAACTTCTATAATATAACTTGGGTTAAAATATTCAGTGCTATTTGACAACTGAACAGTGCTGGCTGTGCAGATTAGTAGTGTAATTTGAGTCGGAGTTGGATTGATCTCACAATGCAGCATTCATAATAAATATAGGAAGGGCCTCAACTTTACTGAACAGCAAATTGAACTTTCCAAGCCAGTTCTGGAGATATCTGAAAAGGAGGGTTGGAGGGTTGGGTATGTTCACCATGCCTGCCTTACTTACACTATAAGGATATATAAGAAAACAGGTAGGAATGTTTGACCTTCTTTGTCATCACACTGGGTCAAAACATGGTATTTAAGTATGTTTACCACTGAACATCTGAGGGAACAGAGATAAGAGTATCTAGCAATTGCTAGATTACAGTCCCAATCAGTCCTTCCTGACATTGATACAATATTGTCATTTTTTCCAGGGTTCAAAGGTGCAGAAATGTGGAACCCAAACACTCCTGTGAGTGAGGACTGTCTGTACCTAAACGTCTGGTCCCCACGTTTCAACAAAACCCAGCCTATGCCCCCACCACTTGCTGCTGTCCTTGTCTGGATCTACGGAGGCGGGTTCACCCTAGGAACATCCTCTCTGGACATTTATGATGGTCGCTTCTTGAGTAAATCTGAAAGTGTTGTTGTGGTATCAATGAATTACAGGTAAGAACTGAAGTAAATTTAACAAAAAAAAAATAGTGTACATATTTACTGTACGTAACTGTAACTAATTGGCAATTAGCAATAAGGGGAACATCTTGGATTAGGTTCTGTTCTTTACGTACTTGGCATGAGAGTTGATTCTTGCCTACATTGGAAGTTGCACAAGTTCATTAAAAAATGGTAGATGGTTTGGGTGCAAAAAGCGAGTAAAGGTAGCCTGACAAGCCAGACCCACATCAAGATGTTGGGTCTGGAAACTCACCATTAGCAGGGCTCAATCCGAGGGGCAGGATAAATGGTTGTCTTTCAAATTCCAACTACATGCAATAGGATAGCGCTACAAACAACCAGAGCATCGCTAGTTGATAGAAAGACTGCTGTTCGCCAGCAGCAGTCATCTTCTTTGTTTTCAAGTAGCAGGGAATTCACGCGGAACCGTCGCAACTCTGCCGTCCTTATGTTAAGCCCGCCCACCGACTCTATGCACAATGTGATTGGCCTGACCAGAATTTGGTTTTTCCAGCTCTCAAGCCAACAGAGAGTTGCTCGACTGATTCTGGCTGCAAATTACATTTGCTGCCGCTAGGGTGCAGGAAAGTCCTTACCACTATGTGCAATACCCTTCTCTTTACTCATTTAGATGGGATGTGGAATCTGCAAGAGTAGGTGGAATTATCTTCAGTTAAATTCTGTTAACGTCTTTCTTCATTCTTCTGCTCATCTGTTACAGACTTGGAGCTTTTGGTTTCCTGTCTATTCCTGACAGCAAGAACATCCAGAGCAATGTAGGCCTGCTGGACCAGCGCTTGGCCCTCCAGTGGGTAGCCAACAATATAGCTGCATTTGGAGGTGATTCTGCAAAGGTAAAATGTTTTCGTCTAAAATCAGACAACAACATTAGTTTAAATTGTAGTTTAAACAATAAAAACAAGTGATTTCGTTTGTCAGGTGACTCTGTTTGGGGAGAGTGCTGGTTCAGCATCTGTGGGCTTCCACCTGCTCTCCCCAGGCAGCCACGGTCTTTTTCAAAGGGCTGTGATGCAGAGTGGCTCTCCTAATGCACCCTGGGCCACAATCAGCCAGACTGAGACCTGGCGCAGGTAGGGTGTATTAATTCAGTCACCTGCTTAAATGTTTTCACTCCCTCTGTCACAAATATTTGTTTAAAATGTGTCTCTTTCTCCCTCACATTCCTCGTCATTCGTTCTGTCACCAATTGACTTGCTACCTCTCTACGCTAACATCCAGGTCCATGAAGCTGGTAACATTACTGGGTTGTCCCACGTCTCCTCCAGCTGTTATGGAAGTTTGTCTGCAGCAGGCTGATCCTCTGAAAATCTCAATAAAGCAATACGACGTTTTAATACAGCCTACAATCTTAGCCACACCCTTTGTCCCTCATGTTGATGGGGACTTCATACCAGATACAGTCGAAGTAGGTGTGTGTGTCTGTGTGTGTGTGTGTGTGTGTGTGTGTGTGTGTGTGTGTGTGTGTGTGGAGACGCCAATTTATAAATGTGCCTATTGCACATGTAACATGTTGTGTGTTTTTGTGTGTATTATAAGTATTATATATTTTCAATATCTTATCTCGTATAGCTGATAGCAAATGTCAATCACCCAAAGCCATTGTTTTTTTTAATTTAGCATTTGAGATACTTTATTCATTTTAATTACTATTTTTACAGGTTGCCGCACTTTAAAGGCTTTCACACATGGAAATGCATACTTATATTTAGTTGATAATCTTTGTAAGATGTAACCTGCCTACAATTAGATGTCAAACATTGACTAGCTGTATCCTGGTTTCAGCTGTCATCAAAACTAAGCTCACTGGGAAATTATCACAATATTATTTGACAAAAATTGAAAAACATCTTGCATCACAAACACCAGCTACCTTTTTGTTTTTCCCTGCAGGTGTTGCTTAGTACCGGTACCCTCCCAAAGACAGAGGTCCTGTTTGGCCTAAACAGGGATGAAGGGACCTACTTCCTAGTTTATGGAATGCCTGGATTTAACATCACCGGTCAGAGCCTCATCACCAGGAATGAGTTCCTGAAAGGAGTGGCGATTTCAATGGCACGTGCAAGTGATGTCACAAAAGATACGGCTATTTTCCAGTACACTGACTGGACAGATGAGAATAACAGGATGAAAAATCGCGACTCGCTGGGAAGTCTGGTTGGAGACCAACTGTTTGTTTGTCCTGTGCTAGAGTTTGCTAACAGGTAAAGAGCAATACTATGGTATATCCTCAGCCTTGTCTGGCCCATTGTCTTCAGGCACCGCCCTACATATTACATATTTAAACTTAAGCCAATATGCTGCACAGTGGTTTATAGTATTATGAGACATAATGTTACAACTCTGGAAAGTCATCACCCTGGCAATCATTTAAATATTTCATCATGATGAGCACAAGAGAAGTAAAAATATGTTGTTGACTTTATAAAAGTAATTTACCGTGAAATGTGCATTTGGATCTGTATGTTATTGAGCCTTGTTACAACTTGTCAACTTGTTACAGAATGACCCTACAATTATTATTATTTTTGCCAGGGCTCTTCTCATTGGCATCAATGTGGTACTATAATCCAAATAAATAAGGGGCTGTTTTCATGTAGTGCTGAACACTGCCCTATCCAACTGGATGGGTTGGGTCCCATAAAATAGGACCAAATGTCACTTCTTGTTTTTTGTGTTTGTTACATAAGTTTGTGTTTTATTTTCTTAATTTAACCTGACCTAGCAGTCCAAAAGTAGATCAATATTGCCATTTCCCTCCAGGTACTCTCAACGTGGTGGTAAGGCTTTCCTTTATTTATTTGACCACCGGTCTTCCGTCAATCCTTGGCCAGAATGGATGGGTGTTATGCACGGCTACGAGATAGAATTTGTCTTCGGAATGCCTCTGAATGTATCCCTGGGATACACGAAGAATGAAGTGAACATGACCAAGAAGTTTATAAAACACTGGGCCAACTTTGCCCATACAGGGTATGCATAAGCAGATAGCCAATCAGTCACTCATTGTTTAGGGACCTTCATGGCACTGTGGAATTGTCTTAAATTGGCTTTTGTTTTTGTCAGTAATCCAAGCATTGATGGAGCTAACTGGCCCGTGTTCACTCCGGAACAGCAAGCGTATGTCACTCTGAACTACAACCATCCAGAACAAAAGAGGATGATGAGCGCTAACAAGTGTCACCTCTGGAACAAATTAATGCCAAAAGTACAAAAAGTATCAGGTAAAACATCTATCTATCTATCTTTCTATTTATCTATCTCACGCATACACACAGAACTCTATATAGTTATTAGAGTAGGAGGCCTTGCGTCAGTCTCTGCCAGGGAGGCGTTTTGCCTGGTTTAGCGTGTGGAGGAGATTTGTATCCTGACTTGCACCCCTCCACGTCACCACAGTTCTGAATGTGTGAGTGGGAGTAGAGGAGGGTCAGTCATCACTTCACTGAACACTGATTACACACAGGGTGAATAATACTCATAATATAATAATACTAATAATACTCATACACCTCTCCACAGTGGTCATTATTCTCTCTCTCTCTCTCTCTCTCTCTCACACACACACACACACACACACACACACACAAACACACACATCATGCAAAAATATGACCGTATTTTAGATCAATTTTATTGAAAGTGACAGGAACAGAACATGAAAATGATAGTAACTAAATCACATTGCACAAATCAGCTATCTTTCAACAATTCTATTGTGAAAGATTACAAAATAAAAGTCTCTCTGTCTGCCTATTTCTCCACAGATGATCTTCGGTCTTGTGTTAAAGCAAATGGGCTCATAATCCACTGTAATTACACCTTCCTCCTCATTCTATTGGTTATAACTTTAACCTATTGATAGAGTGATGAGACCTACGTTTTATACAGCCATATACAACAGTTTACATAAAATATAGTGGTTTGGTCTTTACTGTTATTTAAAACATTTTGTGATTGGCCTACTGAATTGTATATTTAAATAATTTTTTTTTTTGCTTATGGAGTGTGTGGTTTAGGTAAACAAATGCTCCTGTTTTTTTGGAACATTACAATAACCAGCATTCACAGTGATTACTTCATAAAGCCACTGTATGCAGCTGCATACATAACATTCTCCCTAGCTCTGACGGAACTATATTTTAGGATGCTAAAATTTGAATGGTCCTAATGAGGGAAGCAGTACTTTTTCTTTTGCAGTTACTGGTATTGTACCATGCACAACAACCAAATAGTAGCTTATGTTATGACATGTGAACGTTATTGATGATAACTGTTCTAGTCAGTTCTGATAAATGTACAGCTGCCATTTAATTCCATTTGTTTATGTTTTTCTTTCAAAAGTGTGCATATAAATGGTGCTTACATTAAATGCAGACTGATTGAAATGTTTGAGTGCACACGTATTGGACAAATCTGAGATCAGTTTCTGAATATAACGCAGGTGACTCAAAATTTTTGAAGCTTGAATTACACAAATTAATTTTCAAGCTGCAGAAAACACATTATTTCCTTGTTGTCAAGTAAAATCTATTACCACTCTCATGTCTAGTAGACTACGTCATTACAAAGACAATCAGGGATGGTGTGGCTTTGTTGTATATTGTATTGCTCAGTAAAAACCATGTAATGATCATTAAAGATTTGGATATAACGTTAATCAACACTGGGGTATTCTTTGATTTAATAAAGTTTTATGTATTAGGTTGACTGATTTATAATTGTCTGATAAGCACTCTATGCTTCTTCAAACACACAGGAAAAAAACACAATTGTTCTTACTTCCGCTGAGTTGTACACATGCTTATCATATATATAATTTTTATGAAGGAAGGGAAACATTGTATTAGTATTAAAAACAGGCGAATAGTGGCCGTTTAGCTCAGTTGGTAGAGCGGGCGCACATATGCAGAGGTTTATTCCTCGACGCAGAAGGTCCAGGGTTTCGAATTCAACCTGTGATGGTTTTCCTGCATGTCTTCCCCCCTCTCTCTCTCTCCCCTTTCATATCTCTCTGCTTTCCTGTCCAATAAAGGCAGAAATGCCCCCAAAAACCCCACAAAAAACAGGCGAATAAAAAACTGGGATATGTTTTTATTACAGCTGAAATACTGTAGTTTAACTGATGATGCACAATCAAGAGCTAATTTCAATCAATAGCTTATTTGCTTCTTCACATTCACCTATCAGGTCAGTGTCTTCTTGCAGAACTAAACTCTTTTGCACGCAGTGGTACATATAAACATATAACTTGATTTGTGCCATTTGTGGGGTGAGACCCTATAAGCGCACCTTCACTTATACTTTAAAAGCTAACTCCTCTTATATCTTCCCCTCGATAACCCTCGCTCTACTATGCCCTCTTCTGCCGTACGGTTAACACCAGTTACCGTCAGCGGAGTGGATGTTTTGGCCTATTTAAAAGGAGTTACTTCGGATACTTTCCTGTTTTAAGTTTTATTATAGAGACACACACACCCATACTAAAGGGTCCTCGCCTGGGTCAGGGAACCCGAAGACGAGGCAAGAGACTTTGATTTACACCCCAGATGTTCCCTTGTTCACGGGCGTTTTAACCTCCTATACAGAAAAATATTGCCCAAGGGAAGTTTCATAACCATATGATTTTCAGTAATACTCAGTTTAAATGCAGTCTCCGGTGAGTTGAGAGGAGGCTTGCTGTCGAAATCGATCCCCGCTGGGTTGCAACTCACCCAGCAGTTAAAGAGGACTCAAAACTGCCTTCCGTAGGGGTGTTCCCCTACCGCTTGGCAGGGTTGAAGAAAAAGAGAAAAAAAAATAAAAGTCTTCAAAAAAAGCACAAAACAGATACGCGGGTTTTGTTCCCTAGTTCAAACTTGAACTCAGTATTTTTATTTTACTTAAAGCAGAAAGTTAAAAAAGGCAAAAGGCTAAACAGAAAGAAAATGAACAAAAATGCACTAAGTCCCTAACAGAATAAAAATGAATGCTCTAATACGGAGGTTCTTTCAGTACAAAATGCCCCAAAAAGAGGAGAGCCCATCATCGAGTTACTCCTATTTATACATACATTGATCAGTTTCCTAGCCCAACACGAGCTCAGGTATTTTTATATATTTTATAAAGAAAAGCAAAGTAAACGCAGCAGTGTAAAAATAAAATGCACTACACTCAAAACCAATCAGATTCTATGAGTTTCCCTCCAAGTGCTGAGAGGTTTAATAAATCTTCTAAGTCCCACTGCCCGAAGGCACGAGGTACCCTATTCGGTCCCTAAGTGCCATAGTCCGTACCGGATAGGCTCGACGAGTGTTCCCTCCCGATTGGAGGCCCTGACCCTCTGTGCTGTGAGCACGAGGAGTCTGGGCCTGCCCCAAAAAAAAGAGGGTGCTTTGACTTGCAAAGCTTCTCTTTTATACACAATGAATCTCCCTCCCCTCATAGATGCAGCTCGGGGGTGTTCACTCTAATTTCATCTTTTTTGCAAGCAATACACCAAAAGCTTACAGGAAACACACCACGTGTTTTTGTTGTTGGAAGAGAATGCATGCTCTGTTATTATTTCTCATTCTGTCATTGAAGACAATAATGTGATAATAAACAGTGTCGCCGAGCAAAGGTCAGAGTGTTGATACAAAAAGCTAATGAGATGTTGGAAAGAAATGAACCGCTCTCGTTGAATGACCTTGAATGCTGTTTAAAATCCTCTGGTGAAAAAGTAATTACATTGTATGAGCATCTGGTACGCAGTGGGTGTGAGTGGGGAAGAGTGCAAAGACTTTTTATATGACTCACATGTTATCTATCGATTGTTACACGTAACAATGTGTTTTCTCTGCTAAAATAACCTGTAGTGGTTAAATGCCAAGCAATTCATTTTTGTCATAATGTGTTTGGATCTGTACACTTCCCCACCACAAACACACATGCAAAACATACACAATAACTTAAGAATGCTCTTTTCAATTTGACCTTTTACAGTGACTGATGTAGGATGACTCCTGACCACTGCTTACAGGATGTGGTGTATGTGCCTGTGTTAAGGGAAAGGATGGAAAGTAAGATAATGTTGAAGTTAAAAAAGTTAAAAACATTGGTGATGTTTTAGAGCAATATACTTTTAGGTCAAAAATGTAAGTTATTTTATGTAAACTGCTGTGAGACTGAGTGACGCTGAAACTGAGCCAAAAATGATTGTTTCAATACTGATTAAGCCTAATCAGCATTCGACTGCCTCACCCCAACCCTAGCTTCTAAAGAATTGAATAAGTCACGTCTTTTATTTAGCATAAAGGTAGAAGCTCTAGAAGACCTATTGTTAAATCAACTTTGAGAGCCATCCCCTGTTGGGCCAGACTTGATTAGGACAAATAATGAGTATTCCTGTAGTTTGGAAACAATTGACACCGACTTGGTAGCATCCTGTGACCGGGTGTGGCCTCAAGACACATGGATTGGGAACTTACACCATTTCTTTTGAGAGACATCTGACCAATAGGGAAAGATTTAATTTGAGGAACCACCTCTCAACTTCTTTGGGATAAATTTGGAATCCTGAGAATGATTCGGGGCTGATTGATGTCATTCCTGAAGAGGAAGCATGTCATTTCAGTCCGCTGCTGGCAGTGTTGTTTAATGTTTTATTGTTGTATGACTGTTTGAATGTGACTCCCGAAGGGGAGACATGTTTTTGCAGTCCACTGCTAGCAGTGTTTTATTGATGTATTGTTTTGTCATGTCACAAGACTGTTTTTATGTGACTCCATCAAGGAGAAGCATGATTCAGTCCGCTGTTAGCTGCAGTGTAACATTTGCTTTCTGTCTTATCATTTTCATCATGTTGTTTATTAAACCTTTTGTTTAACTTTCAATTGGACCCAAGCCTCTCCTTCATCCTCAGAAATCAAAGGATCACGTCTTCTTTTTAGTTTTCTTAACAATACACACTAAGAGCAGGAAAGTTGTGAATGGTGTATACCTGGCAAATGTGGTCTGTTGACATGACTGTTGGCATTAGCAGTGACATCACCGCACCCTCGTTTCTGAAAACATTTGGTATTTTCCAAAGAGAATCACATCGTCTTCAATGCGCCTCATCCATAATGGATGAAGATAAAGATAGTGAGGTGGAGCAAGAGGGAGGGTAAGAGAGACAGAGAGAGAAGAACTACGAACAAAAAAGAAGACAAAGGGGATATTTGTAATGAACTATAAGGAATTCTTTGAAGGTACAGTACAGGATCTCTTTCAATCCCTGCTGAGCATCTTCACTATGTTAAGTCAAGTTGATGATCCTCACTTGTCATGACCACAGGGATCAGGAAAAGCTAAAAAAAAAAAAAAGATTATAAAAAAAAGGGGACAACTGTTTTGTCATTGCTCCTCAACTGGGAATGATGCTGTGGGACAGCAGGGTTTTTGTCCTTGGCTGTATCTGTTCTGTATTTTGGTGGCTTGCCATGTGCCGCAGAAAGCGGACAGGTGTAATAGGGGGTGGAGTGACAGTCACGTGGCCATAGCAGTTATATTCTCAGAAACCCATCTAAAATCACAAAAAATCATCGTATTCATTTAATTATATTTTTCGACGAGTAGACACAAACAGAAGTGTTGGACATCTTTACAGGTTATACTAGCAGTGTGTGATTATGTATACATTCTGAAACAATAACAGTAATATAGGAAGAACTGTATTCACTTTTTTTCAGTTCTACAGCCCCTATACATCATTGCCCTTGAGAAAACTATAGCTTCAGCAACAAATTATATACAAATATTTTTTTGAAGGACGAACATATGCTTCACTGGAGGTTAGTTGTTTTGATTCATGTCCGTGCCACAGTTTAGTTCTCAGACATGACACTTTGACAGATAATGTGGGTGAGCTGTGATTAATGTACATGACAGTGACAACTTCATTAATTAGGAGGGCAACACCTCCCACTATGTGTCGTGTGAAATGACTATTACCAACCCCTAGGCATAGTCAAAACAGAGCAGACATTGTCAAAAGAATGACATTTGTTTCACATGAAGCAGAAATGTTTAAGGAGTTTCTAAGAAAATTACTGTCCATAAAAAAGGTACATGTTCAAAACGTTCTTTGAAGCGTTGGATGTAATATTAATTCTCAATGGAAAGCCACTAGTAGCACTATAAAAAATTGATTTTTAATTAATATTTTTGTTTGTATTTAAATATTTATTCTTCTTCATACACAATGTCTTTAAAAATTGGATACAGTGTGTTATATGTATGTCATTTGAACTCAAAATGTGTGTCACGATTGTTAGTTCTGTTCTGTTTCCTGTTTTATTTTGAAGTCTGTCTTGTCTCCCTTGTCCTATCTACTTTACTTCCTGTTTTTTTGTTTTCCCGCCTGTTTGATTGTTCTGCCCTGATTTGTTTCACCTGTTGTGTCACCTGTTTCTTGTTAGTCCTTGTTAACCTGTGTATTTAGTCTCTGTGTGGGAGCATTATGTTTCTGTTGCTGTTCGGAGGTTTCAAGGTCTGTCTTGTTCTGTTCTGTTCTGTCCTGTCCTGTTCTGTCCTGTCCTGTCTTTATATTTTTTTGTCTTGTGTTCCCTGTGGTTTTGTTTCCTGCCCGGATTACTTTTGTTGTAGTTTTTACCTGCTGCTTCCAGGACACTTTTTGTTTGTTTGTACTTTGTTTTGTCAATAAATTATCAAGGTCTATTCACTTTGCCTGCTCTATGCATTTGGGTCCAAGCCTCGTAGCTCAGTCTGTGACAATGTGATGATTATCAGCTGCCATTTATATTCTTATTATTATCATAGATATTCCATGAATGCAGTGGCACCATTCGTGTCCATTAATCAATCTCCACATTTCTGACAAACCTTCATGTCCCTTCCTGAAGCATTTCAGGCCAAATGAAAGATACCCTGCTTCCTGTCTGCCTTAGTGTCTCAATCTGTCAGCTGTTACTTAGTTCAATGTCCAAAGGAGGCACCCACTTGGAATCCTTACAAAATGCCTAATCCCCGGCAATCAACTCCTCGTCCCTTGACTCTAAGGTAAATTGCGACAGTGATCAATGTTGATAAAGCTGCCAAAATAAGCCAACTTTTGGATAATGGATAAATCATTTCAGTTATTTTTCAATGTGGTTTTGATACTTTCTTCGTAATATATGGATATAAACTGAAAAAGTTTGGGTTTTGGAATGATGGTTGGATAAACAAGCAAGCTTGGACTCTGGGGAAATTAGAAGAGGTGTTTTGGTAACACTTTATAATAACCATAATTAATAAATGGTAAATTGAAAGTTAATTAAACTTTAGTTAATAGTTATTGTACCGGTAACAAACAATGAAATAATGTTAACTATTAGCAATGTTATAACTCATGTTATTGTACCATTAGTTAGTGTAATATAAAAGCATATACTTTATACATTTAGATAGATTGTTAATACTTTGTCAATGTTTAATAATTGTTTTGTAAACCACCCAAGAACATTATTTGGATGGCTATTATTAAGTTGCAACTAATGCTTAATTAGCTAATGAATGATAAGTTTTGATAAAGCATCAAGTAACAGTAATTTGGCCCCTTTTAATCTTTTTTGGGGATCTATAAAAGCGATGATAAATGTGCACTGATAATGTCTATCTAAATGTTTATAGATCCTTTACAAAATATTTATTAACCATTAACAAGGTATTATAATCATTTCCATCTTTATAATAGCCATCCAAATAATATTTATTAATAGTTTACAAACTGTCTTAAAGTTTACAAGTAATTCGGTAATCAATAACATATACTTAATAAAATATATAAAATGTTATGTGTGCAACAATAAATATATAGATAAAAATAAATGTAAATAACATACATTACTAATTATAATTTAATTGTTTGTTAACCATTTATTAGTGATGGTTATTATAAAGTGTTACCATTTTTTTCACAATTTTTTTGGGACTTTGGTTGTGATTTTTTTCTGTCCGTGCCATACAAAGTGCCAAATGATTTCCCATTATGCACTAGGCTGAGGAGGCTCAATGCTGGAGGATTTGGCCTCCCCTTTGACCTCTTTTTGTTTCACCAAATATTTATTTTTGATAACAAATACATGTGCCATTATTGCATTCTCTACAGTTACCAAATGACAGCTTGGACACAAGCAAATGCTGATGACTTTTAAACAAGTTTAGGCGGTGTTCTTGAATACTTTGGCTAATAAGGTAGTTGATGATTTCTGGTCGAACTAAATGAAATAATGAGAGCAGAGGGAGATATGAAAATGGAAAGAAAAATGATGACAAGATTTGAGAGGGACATGGCAGAGATCCAGGGTCAACTACAGTAACAGGGACATATTTGAATTTGTATGTGGTAGATGAGAGGCACATTTCTTCTTTGTATGGAAACCTTTACTGCACATCTATACACACTCAACTGAAGTATTCAGTCTTATGAATGTATCAATGCCATTGTTTTGGTAAATACTTTCTAAGAAGAATGTAATATAATCACACATGTATCGTGTTTAATAATTTAATTCAAGAAAAATAGCTCAAAGTTCAAAATGATGAAATGTTATTTTCAACTGTGAAACTCAAATGCAAAATCAATAAAAAACATACTGGATGCAGGGGCTTGGTATTTTCCCGCTTATTTCAACAACAAACAACAAAAAAGTTGCAACACAACTGATTTGATTTCACAGGCATGTATAATTATAATAAACAGCTTGGATCACGTCGTCAAATACAGGACAAATGCATAAAGTACCACTAAAACTCCTTCCACTCAAACCCTTTTGAAACCGCTTTAGACAGAAAGTTCGATCACCTGTTTATTTGGGCAAAAAACGTAAATCACCTTCAAGGGTTTTGTCAGGACATGTAGCCACGGCCATGAAAAAGCAGTGCTCAACAGGTTAATCCCATAAGAAGAAGCATTTCAGACATCCTCCAGAGTTAACCAGAAAACGCTATTTGACACCATGGCAAAATGAAAATGAGTCTGACCTCGGCTGTCAGTTGAGACAGAGACACCCATCATTCAAATGAGACAGGCAATTAAGGGAAGGACAAATCCAGACAGCTAAAGAAAAACAGAAAGAAACATTGAGGTACAGGCAGAGATTGGCATAGGCTGTGGTGATGTGGAAGGGCAGAAAAATGACAGCGGGAGGTGGAAGAGATATTTGGAATACAACAGCGGAGCGAAAAATAAACACAAAAGTCTGGAAAGAGAAAGACATAGGGAAAAGATATGGTAAAGGCACACACAGAGAGGGACTTTTTAAATGAGAAGGGATTTGGTGACATTGAACGATACAAGGAAAGGCAGTCGGCTTTCATCAGGCCACTGATGAGTGGAAGCGAAGAAATATAATATAATAATAATAGCATAATTCCATGGAAATGGAAAAAGGTCTCGGAAATGCTTTTCTTTAAATAATTTTATGCTCACTGTATGGTTCATCATTGGGCATGGGGATCAATTTTAGGCATGGAGAGGCAAATATAAACAACCTTGTCAGAAAGCAACGTCAAGCATCTCATTTACCTGATTTCCATTTCCATCCATTTCACTTCCTTCTGTAACAACAATGATGTGCAGTCTCCCCACACTCATTCACCCTCAAGGACAGAGATTCACAATATTATATAATATAGAACAATATTGTAGCGCTGTGCTGGGTTGCATCCTCACACAGTATAATAGTGCTATCAAACTTGTTTTGTAAAGTATACATATGCAGTCTGCAGGATGAAGCAACTAATCCAAAATGGATGTGTCACTTCTACATCTGAAATTGGTTTTCTTTGTTTAATTTCTATTTAATAGCCACCTCCATACATTCTCCTCTTTGCGGCTTTTTGCAGCTCTATTGTGGATGCTTCAGCTAAAGCCAGTTTGACTTATTTTCCCTGGTTTTGAACATCTAGGTAGAAAATATTAAGTGAGCACTGGGCCCTGTTCTATCTACAAGTACAGTATCAATGTGGATTTAACCCTCAGAAAACTAAGGTAATTTTTACAGTTCATTGTCCGTCTGGTTTTATCTTCTAAAAAAGCTTGTAAAACATCAACCCTGTTGTCTACAGTTAAATTATGAACATCATTTTTTTCAGGAATAACTGGGCTATTAGAATATTTGTGCTGCAGTGAGGTCACTTGAATGTAAAAAAAGGTTGTATGACCTTAAATACATTAAATAAAAAAAAGGAACATGAATCTCACAGATATGTATTGATATCACACACAGAGCAATACAAGCTAAGCCAATCTCTTGTCTAAATCAGTTCCCATATGTCTTGGGAGTCAAACTCTGAAAAAATACACATTATAACTTATACAGTTGACAAAATATATACATTTTTTCAAATAAAGTCCAGACGCTTTTGCCCTCATGACATTCACTTATGCTAATAATCAAAATAATAATGTCATATTTATTGAAATCACACACACAGCAATGTTCTAAAACATAAAACATTCTCCTATATATTTGGAGTCATGCAGTGCAAAAATAAACATAATGAACATTATAACTCATATAAAAGGACAAACTATTTACATTTCTTCAAAAAAGGCCCAAATGTATACCAAATCTCAAAACATTCTTCTCTGTAGAACGGTAATAGACTGGAGTGACCTATCTTTCCCACTATATAGTCTTTGTTCTCGCTCAGATTCGCTGGAGTGATCTATCTTTTCCACTACATAGTCTTTTTATGATGGACCTGCCTTCCCATTGGTTGAAAGACGTCAACACAATCTCGCAAAGCATCATGGGAGATTTAGGCTAGACGGTAGCACAGAGCTAGCGGCAGAAATGACCAAAAACGTGATAAATTATGGACATCAAGTGGATAAATCTAGGATGTAAGAGTTTGGATTGATTGCTCAACAACTCGGATGGATAGAAAAACACTTGTGAAGGCTAAAAAGACAACAAAGACACCCCCGTGATGGCTAACTCCTTAGCTTTTAGCAGGAAAAATCGGTAAGAAGCTACGTTTTACGGTTATTAAATTATCTAAATATGAATCGGAGGTGCCGTTTTGGGTCGTGGACAATCCTTTAGGGTTCTGATTAAGTTAATCTGTTCCTCCCTTTGAGTAAATGATGGATTGCAGTTAGATTTTTGTTGGTGGTATGCTGTCATATTTAATCCATTAATCCCCAAACCACAGCATAAAATACATTAACAGGGATATTGTTCCTCCCCTGCATCCCTTAACGATAGTTACGTATTGTAACTCCAGATTCTATGAGTATAGGCACAGCCCTCTAAGAGCTATTGCTATTGGGTTTATCCCTTCGCGCATGCGGAGTCGTGAAGATTTTCTTTCGCGCCCTGTGCCCCGCACGGGCCTCTCTTACGTGCGCAGATACTGTATATTACGGTGGCGCGACCAGAGATCTGCTCCCAACATCAGCATTTTTCGTCAGCCAATGTTGGTGAAGCAGGTGGCCCGAATCTTAGAGGGCTGTGCCTATACTCATAGAATCTGGAGTTACAATACGTAACTATCGTTCTATTTATAGGCTTCGCCCTCTAAGAGCTATTACTATTGGGTTAAGGGCGAAGCTGACATAGTCAACGCAACCTGCGACACAAGGTCCACAAGCAGAACATAGACTAATTCAACTTCCTATTTCCACTGAACAAGGTTTAATGAATCAAAACACATATTATTTTGATGAGAAAAACCCTGTCATCATCATGAGTAGGCCTACTGATCGTGAGGCCCATGTCATGTGGATTGTGAAAATGTTTTATGGTGACAAAAATTAACATCACAATTAATAGCTGCAAAAAACCCCGCATTCCTCCAAGCCACTCAAGTGCAGAAGGATGGAGACAGCAGCAAAACCAAACCTGACAGCGCATCATCTGCCGCCAAGTGCGGATAAAACTGCATGAGTCATGAGGGACTCAAATGATGAAACAATGAAAACGGATGAACGGGCACGGGGACGTGCAAACGTCGGCCACTGTCACACTGCTGAGGGGCCCACGGACGGTGGCAGCGCTCTCGTGGAGTGCGCCCAAATGCTCTGAGGGGGGGGTTCCACTCCCTCCGTGCTTCAGGCGTGGGTCATAGCTTCACACAGTCAATGAGACAGACTCCGCTCCGAAAGAGCCGCACCTTGGGTGCGTTCTCTGAAGTTAACGAACAGCTGCTGTGTTCGTCTGATGTCTGTCGTGCGTAAAACATACTGGAATAACGTGCGCACCAGGCAGGTTAGGGTTAGACGATGGATTTGGCTGTAAAGTGGCCACGCTCCTGTCCCCTCTAATAGAGCGGAGCATGCATAAATCACACACCCTCTTAGCCAACTCTCTCGCCATAGCCCTCGTGGCAGGACGAAATGGCCGCTACGTAGGCTTTAACTGTAGACGGAGTAAAATCGTTATCCACCAAGGTTTGGAGGTAGTTAACACTAGGGGCAGAGGACACGACGTGGGCTCTGCACCCTTCTCCATGCACCAGCGCTGGAAAAGCAGTCCAACGCCCTGCGTAACACGCCGTAGTAGAGGGGGCTCTTGCGCCCTGAATAGTGCGCACCACGGCAGGGGGCAAGCCTAGTCTCTGCAAGTGTTCCCGCTCAGCGGCCAGCCCCACCGCCGCTGGCTTATCACCGGGGGGTGAAATATCGCGCCATTCAGCTGTGACAGAGCGTCCTCGTGCCATGGTAGTTGCCAGGGGACTCTAGCAGCTGAACCAGAGTCGGGAACCAGGATGCGCTCTTGCACTCCTGTGCCACTAGAATGACTGACAGATTGCGTTCCAGGAGGCGAGAGATCAGAGGGACCGAGGGGGAATAATGTATAGGAGGGCTCTGGGCCAGGGTTGGTGAGAGAAGGAGCCGACGCCGAGGGGTGGATTGTCCCGTGTGCTCGAGGAAAACCACAGCGCGCACTATGTGTTCTCTTGTGAGGCAAACAGATCCACCTCCGCTTTCCCAAACCTGCTCCACAGCTTCTGAACAATAGTGGGCAGTGTTTCCCGCAGAAAAATTTGTTAGTTAAGGTGGTAGGGTTGGCATTTGACCGGGGGGGGGTGCAATTTTAAGCTCAGGACAACAGATGACTGTGGGCCCACAGCAGGAGGCTCCTGGTTATCTCCAATAGCCAGGCCGAGCGCACACCGCCTTGACGGTTTATGAACACTGCTGCTGTAACGTTGTCTGTCCGCATGACGACATGTCTGTCCGCTACCGCTGGGGTGAAGTGTTTCAATACCTTCAGCACCGTGGACAGCTCCATGCAGTTTATAAGGGGGAGAGGGGGAAGTGGCCATTCTCCTCCCATCACCTGTGACTCGCACATTCCTCCCGTCTGTGCCATAGCAACAGAGAGTGCGCCACTATACTGTGTATTAAGAGAACGCATGGCGGGGCAGTCATCGAGTCAGAGGTCTCCCTGTCCCGCAAGACGGCCGGGGGAGGAATGACTGTGTAGCACGCACATACTGAGTGGGCGCATGCTCCCGTTGTTTACACAGTGTGGGAGTGACCGGGCTCCGCCTACGGCACCACATGTGTGCAAGGCGTCAGAGCTCTTATCTGAACTCGAGATAGCATGGAAGCTTTCACCACGCCGGTAAGAGCTGGCGATAAGCTGGCGAGTTGAGGCGTATAGCCGCGTGTTGATTGTTGCCATAGCAACAGAGAGTGCTGAGCCTTCCCGCGCTAGAGTTTGACCGATAGAGCGGCACGCGCATGCTTTTGTGTCGGCTGTTTACACAGCAGTGAGTATCGCCCTGGGTTCGGGGATACGGCGGTGTGGACTTCCGTCAGCTGAAAATGGGGGCCGTCGGAAGCGGGATGCAGGCCATGCTCTGCCGCCGTGGCAGGACCCCCGTCCATTTCCCGGGTTAGGGGAATGCTACTCGGCATTCGCACAGGTCAAGAACATGAACCTAGTGGTGGACAGGGAGCCTGCCCGCTGCGGAGGAGAGAAAGAGGAGAAAACTGCCGGTGTGGTGCTCCTCTCCTGGGACGGAGACAGTCGCCGTAATGGGACTCGTAGTCCTCCGCCATTATGAGCTTCAGTCCTCCCAACGGGGAGGAGGGAGAGCCGGCGAGGGAACCGTCTTCGGGGGATCGAGTCAGCGGACTCGTACCCATTAAAGAGGTCCCCTTCCCAGCCGTCTGGGTGCCGCCGCAGGCGGTAATCTTACCTGACTCGACTGTCCACTCAGCTGCCATCATCTGCTGCTTCAGAGTCCGGTGGTAAGCAACCACAGAACTGCCGGTGGCCGGCGGGGTGCCAGCGGGCTGGCAGCAGGATGTAGCCGGTCGGTGGTCGGTACACGGCGGACACCACTGTTCTTTGAAGTCTTCAAACTGCTTGTCACTGAAGAAAAAATGGGAGCAGATCTCTGGTCGCGCCACTGTAATATACAGTATCTGCGGACGTAAGAGAGGCCCGTGCGGGGCACAGGGCGCGAAAGAAAATCTTCACGACTGCGCATGTGCGAAGGGATAAACCCAATAGCAATAGCTCTTACAGGGCGAAGCCTATACGAAATAGAACCTATACTGTATACTGTACATGTTAGGATCATGCTTGTACCTGTAAATGATAGTGGATTGTGTAAAGCACCTGTGTCTTTCTATTGCTTTACTACAATGATGCAGTATGCAAATAGCATTAAGCTTTTAGTTTTGCTCTTAAATTAATTCTTGTTACTTAATGAATTCCTTTTCCCCTTTTGCATATTTCACATAGAAAGGCCTCATCTTGCCAGGTTTGAACCCAGTACCATCTTACTGTGCAACAAGTCCTCCAATATGACCCACAGGAGTGTTTCCTAAATTAGCGTCTCCTTGTACAATTGAGAGATCTTTGTTCTGTTAAATGTGATGTTTTTATCTTGTGGCATGTTTTGTGTTTTTATATTTTACTGGGTGAGACCAAAGACAATTGTCCTGCCTCAGCTGGACGCAAAAATTTGTTCTATCCTGTTCTATTAACTTACACGTTCATAAGTTAAAATAAGTCAACATTGACTTTTTGTTTCATACGGAACACCAACAGCAGCCTGCGGGTAAAAGTCCTGGGTTTGTTTGATCCATCCAACACCCTGACCTCCTCCCTCGCTATGCAGACTTTGGCGCTCTTGATACGACGTCACCGGACTTCCTCCTTCGCTTCCCTCTTAATTATTAGTTCAACTTTTCCATGTAAAATTGAGCCAGCTTGTAAACAGTTTGTGTCTGGAAGAAATAGATGATGCTGTGTGAAATGTCAAAAGGAGTTTAAATGGTAAACCTTCAGTGCTGAATAATTTGCTCTAAAAGTAAAATTGGATCCCAGAGATGTTTGATGCTGGAGAGATGCTATTTAGCTGTGGTGATCCTAACCTCCTTCTGCATTTACAATGCAACGAGGCATTTACTTGACTCGCTGTTGACTCTCCTTGCTTCAAAGGAGTATTTATATTAGGGGATGATTTTAAATATTTGCTTTTCACTCTGCACGTGAGTGCATCTAAAAATGCAAGCACAGCACATTTAGACCCTAACACATGCTCACTTTCACCCTAAAAATACAGGAACTTTCATTAATCTCACTTGGAGAATGAGAAAGGAATCATGCAATAAAGTAAACAACCAGTCACAAGCAGTTTATAACCAAGTCTCAATTCTTTTTTGTTTAAGCGTCAATACAGAAAAGCTACATCTCCACGCATGACACTACTCTACCTGATTCACCCATTAACAGCTCAATTTCAAGGTAAACTTGGTTGATTACAGTATCATTCTATAATCACTCTCTCTTTGAAAACAAATGTGTGTCCTTTTTATCGGTCTCTCCATGAAAGAGTCTACTTAATTCTTTACAAAGAGCAGCAATTTAACACTCAAACCCTCTAGAGACGTTTTTTATTCGATCCTGTCAATAAATGGACGATATACAGATTAAAAGTACAAACGTGCTGTCCTCTCTTCATCCCTCCATGCTCTCCCCTCCTGTCTTCTCAGTGCAGTGCTTTTGCCAAGCGCCTTAGTGTTGAAATGCTCTCTTTTCAATACCGCTGATTAAAAATGTCTGATGCATCAACACGACTAAGCTGATTACAGATTTAGTTTCCCTGAGCAAAGGTTTCCAAAGAAGGCTGGGGAAAAGTGGGAAAGAAGTGGGGAATAATAGAACAGACAGAGTAAAAGCCACTGAATTGCATTGAGGGTCTAATTTTTGAAAGTGTGTGACTGCAGGAGCATGCTCTTCTGTATCTGTGCAAATCACTGTGAGTGTGACTGACTATGGAGTGTGTAATATTAAGAGGCAAACCTCTCAGGAAAGAAGAGGTAAAAAGAGATTGTGTGAGTTGGTGTTCTTTGTGTGTGCAATGGCTGTTGCCCTTTTCTGGGAAGTAGAGACCACAGATACTGTATAACTCACAGTGGTTACCGTTTTTGTTCTTTCAGTAACTATCTCTTTAAAATATCCACTTTTCTCCCTCTCCAGCGTTCTCTAGTACACCTGTGTCATCTGGCTCGACACATCCTTTATCCATATAGCCCAAATCCGTATCTTTGAGGCTCTTAGCCAGATCATAAACTTGCTGCTCTTTTGGTTTTGTAACAACTGTCCTTTGTGGCTCTTCTTAAAAGACTGTCATGCTTTGTTCACAATCTGTCACACACCTATGGCCCTCTGGCTAAAAAGGTTTATAACAGTAAGCATCAGTAAGCTTTGCCATAAAAGCTGAGTGCACCCTGATGCCCACTCCACATTGCAGAGGACAGATGTCTCTGATAGAAATTTGGGAATAATCTGACCTATTTTAGCACAGATCTTTGCTTCCAGGTTGGGTGCATAGAATAACATTCTTTATCAAGCAAATGTGCTGTTTAACTGGTAGTACACAGGAATGTTTTAGTAAATTTTGTATTGGGACTTCATACCGCAGGACATGCTAGTCTGAAACTGTTCCTAGCAGACAAGACAGAATCCATTCTGATTGGTGTAATGCTAATTAAGGTTCAACATTTTTTTTTTTTTATTATTGCCAGCTGTCCCCTGACCCGAGCATGAGATTTTGACATGCGTACACTGAATTTGACTTGGTACTGCGGACGACCCCTGGCAATAACAAAAATGACGCCCACACTGACAAAGTCAGCCTGCCATTCAGTTTGGTATCTTGAGACTAGCCTATACATTGGCCTGAAATCACAATACAATCAATCTTTTGGAAAAAGCATTTTTCTGTAATGGTTTCCAGTTCCCTAGGGGAAACATTAAAAGGGTTCAGGGTCTTGACAGAACATTTGTGGCTGTTGCTAAACAGATATATAGTAAAAATGCTACTAATAGCTTGAGCTGGCTTTTATTATTTGTACTCTACCTGTCTAAAAATAGCCATGCGACATCTGTGTCTTGTTATTTCCTTCCTTTTGTTGTTTCCACCATTTCATTTCTTTAAATTATGTGCTTCTCTTTTCTTTTTGGCTTCATTTCTACATCTGTTTTTTTCTTTTTCTTTTTTGAGTCTGGTGTAGAAGATGAGGATTGAAGCCTGCCATTTATATGCAACTTCCATTGCAACAGTTGTAATACATGTCAGCTACTTAAGTCTATAGTTCACTTGTGGCATTATGCAATGCATTAAATTACAATAATGATGAAAATGCATTGGCCTAGTCAAATTATATTCACATTGTCATTCAAAGAGGTAGAGCAGCCAGCCTACCCAGAGCAGTGAGACTAAACACACATGTTAGAAAAACTATGATACTCTTCTTGTTTCTGTTAATATTAAACTGTTTGCATAGTAAGAAGTCAAAATACTGCCTGCGCTCTCATGAGATAATATGGGAGCCACTGACTGACCTTGTGAAAAGCACTGAATGCTCCTGAGGACAGAGCAGGCAGAGGAAATGCCCTGCCTGACCAGAGATAAAGAAAACGACATACTGTATTATGACTTCATCTTTGAGCATAAAAAACTACTGTTGAAAGCTATCGATAGTCACTTTGTGTACTATGCTGAGTGCTGTAAAATTGACTCCTTGCTTGCGGAAGTAAAAACAAACTTTGAGAGATCTTCAGTGTTCCTGTATATTCTTTGATAAATAATTATCCTAACACATAATCCGCATCAAGCCACTGCAAATGTGCAAATAAATGTGTCTTAACATTTGATGACACCTGAAGATATAAATGACAACAAAATATCATATTTGAACTTAAATAATTTATTGATTTCAGCTTAGCTATACTTCAAAACTGATTCAATAATTTATTGATGAATCAACTCATAGTTGATTAAATAATGCAATAATTAAACATGGTTTCAATAACTGAATAACTGAATTACATAAATACATTAGAAATATGTTGAAAAAAACAGGTTACTCTTATATTCTAAAAAAACCTTTTTCTATTTTAAGGTGTCCAGTTACCGTGTTCACAATTTCAAAAAAGTCAGCAATTTAAGGCACATCCAATGGGCAGGCTTTAAAACGGAACCCATCCAATTCACATGATGCCTAGCTTTCATAGGCACAGCAGTCGGAAAGAGAATGAAACAGACTGAGATAAAAAGAGAGGTTATAATGCTACACAAAAGGTAGCCAAATATTGTTTGTCCTCCAACGTCATCTCCATATTTCTACATCACTTCTCATTGCAACTGTCTCAAAGGATGTTTCGGAATTTGGATATTTGTGTTTATGCGTTTCCAATTAGCTGATGGTATTATATTATTAGCTTACTTTGTTGCTGTGTAAAACACTTAACATATTTATCAAAAACCTGAGAGGGAGGTTTGGGGGACATAAATAGATGATGTGGGTGAGACTTGGCATAGCTGCGTAGGTAAGGAGATCCACAGAGTACAGTATGAATGATGCTGCATGTGTGGATGTGTTTGTGAGTCTGTCAGTAGGAAGCAGTGATTAAAATATTTATATACAGTATTTAAAAACAACCAGTGCTGTGATAAACATGCAGCAAACAACCTGGCAAGTGTTTCCATGTGAGAGCCAGCCAGTGTGTGTGTTTTGACTTTGGTAACACCCAAGGGGGTAAGCTTCGCTTCAGAGCTCAAACCTCCTATGGCGCCATTTTGATGCTACAAAGCGATCACCCGACGTTAGCATTCCATTGACTGCTATTCATTTAATAATGAATAACTTTACATCTGAAGCGTTTAAAGACTTTATTTGTCCATTGTTTATTTCTAAAGAAACACGACAATGTATAAAAGGCTCCATTACCTTATACCTCACGTAATGGCTCCGTAGTAGACGTTTTTGTAAAAATAGGCTAATGGTTGTGCCATAACCACGCGACTTACTGTCGCATAGTAGAGGAATTACCGTATAGTACAGGAGAAACTCGCAGGCAGTTTCGACTTACATTAGCTGTTTAAGTTTAATTAATAATGTTAACTAGCATTTTAGTTAGCATTAATTAGCCTATGTCCATGTTATCTCCTTACATATATCTATGCTCTCCGTCTCTGCAAGATTGGGAATGATTGAGATTTCTCTTGGCACAGCTACCAGAAGACTTACAACTTTCAGACAGGTTGCTCACGTCACATTTACGTCGTCTCTCTCAGTTGGAGGCTGCGCAGTAACGCTCAGCGCTCACCAGAAAAGTGCTTCTAATATCCTTCACTGGTCTCCGTCCAGAGCAACGGGATCTGTTGGTCCATTCTTATACACTGTCTATGGTAACACCCCTACGGGAACCTTTCCATATGACAATAACAATATCTATATATATATTGTTGTATATATTTAACAATATATTTGTTCCCTTTTAACAATCTAGTCTGAGGAAATGGAGCAAACAGTGATGTGACACTGCATTAGAAGAGGCCACATGTGAAAAATGTATTTGAGTTCTGAGGTTAAAGGGGGACTGTGCCCATTTTCAAAATTCACACATGCTATTCCTATAGTCTAAGACAGTCTGCAAATATTAGTTAACATGAACAAATCTCTCCCAAAATCCAAAAACCAGAGTGCAAAAACACAAATGTGTGATGTCATCAGGTACAAAGCGTGGAACTGCTTTGTACCGGATGACTGTATGAATTGGATGACTGTTGATGACTGAGAGCACCCAGGGGAATGTTCTGAGTATATGGGTACATTTTCTGTTTTTGTGCTCATTTGGGAATAAAAAAGAAAACAAACACTATGTGGGTCCAATTGTGGGTCTCCCATTCATTGTCTATGAGGAAGCTCCAGGTGCCTCATTTATAAAACCTGTTAGGCAATAAAAAGTTGCATGAAGCAGGGTGAAATTTGCCGCCGCAACATTCCTCGCAAAAGTTGAGATTTATAAAGAATTTTCATGTGTAAAAATGTGCCCAGTTTTCCGCAACCTTTTGACCATGCGTGTGATCGTACATAATGCTCCCAAGGTTTTGTATACTGCGTTTTCGTGAACTCCGATGGTATCCCTGTTTTCTGAACCCAACCCAGTTTTTGTTTTCCTGAACCCAACAATCCCGTTCTTTCCAAGCCGACCCAGAGCCGGTTGCGGCGCCCGGCAAGGGGCTGCCAGGAACGGGGAGAGGCAGGGGATCCTCCCACACCGTGCAGCGGACGCTAAAGGAGACTTTTAGTGTCAATAAGAACGACAAAGGCACCTGCCCAAACGTGTTGATGTGAGCTCACTCTAAATTTTAATAATAAAGAAAAATTATGCTATTTATTATTTCTTCTAACTCAAACTTATTGGCCTTGGCTCATTTTCTGTGAAGAACATAACAAATAACTAATTTTCAATGACTGCACATGGTACAACCCCCTACACATTATTTTTTACATATGAGGTGTTCAAGTCTACTGAACCCAAGTGTAATAATTATAGGTGCTATGAAACTTAACTGTGTCCTCCTCCTAACTGGGCCTGCTGTGGGTGCTGTGTGTGTGTGTGTGTGTGTGTGTGTGTGTGTGTGTGTGTCTGTGTGTGCGTCTCTGTGTGTGTCTGTGCATCTGTATGTGGGCGTGTCTGATTGTAGGTGTCTGTGTGTGGGAATGTTGTCTTTCTGCACCTGCTATTCCCACACAGTTACAAAATTGTTACATTTCAAGCACTTTCACAAGTTCTAAGAAATAAGCACCAATAATGATCAAAAACCTTGTTTCTATTTTTTACCTTTTTAATAATTGAATTTCCTTGTTTTCTCACAAAAAACTAAAATGATCATATGATCATAAATGTGATCTCACAGGGGTATATGGCAAATATGAACCATAAATGATGTATATATCATTGGTAATTGAGCTAAATCTGTTAAGTATTAAGGCTGTGTAACAAAAATATGAACACCACACAACCAACAAGGGTTAAGGCTTCCAAACAGGATTTTGTTTCAATGTTCTACCTCTCTTAGGAGCACATCGATCTCACAATCACTGAAACATGTTTTTTCCCCATTTTTTCATTTCATGATTGGTCATCAAGGGCTTCTTTACAAGGCTGCTATATTCATTGATTGATTAACATGGACCTTATTAGGACAAATATGGGACGACCTTGGGAGGAGCGTGAGGCTTGTGCATGACTGCATAAGGTAACGCACGTCCGTATTTATAACGAGAAGAGTGTGTACCGGTGTGCGCCGCAAGGTGTTATAAATCAGAATGTTGTTTTTGCGTACGAAAATTCTGACTTTTTGGCGCACTAAATCTTTCAGAATAGAATCTACGCACAGTTTTATGAATGAGGCCCCAGGCTTACAGAATTCTGACTTTAAAAAATTCTAAATTCAAAGTCAGTATGTTAAGATTAAAGTCAGGATTCTGAGATTAAAGTCAGAATTAAGTCAGAATTTTGTTAATCTCAGAACTCTGGGAATAAAGTCAGAATTCAGACTTTAATCTGAGGGTTCTGACTTTAATCTCAGAAGTCAAATAAATGTTTCACATGTGGCCCTAATCCACTTCCGTAGTCATGCCTGCAGTTTAATTGTGTAAAGGTTTGGACCAAAAATCATACTGTATGAGATGCACATATAGATGTAAATACAAAGGAGCAAAGCTCACTGAACACCTTATTAAAATAGAATGTGTGAATGCATGTGTGGTTACACACATTGGGTTTGAGTGGAGGGAGCAGAGAGGTAAAGAGGATTGAGTGAAAGAAGCAAACTGTAATCACAAACTGCCACAGGCACTTATCCCTGGGCCACCTCAACAGAATTACACACTCAGACACACATACATGCACCCACACTTACACACACATGCAGACACACTTGGTTATATACAAGCACAAATGCTCTACTGAGTCCTCAGCTGGACACATTAGGCTTAATCAAAAGAAGAACATAGAAAAACGGCCCATTTATTTTCAATCTGCTTGTGATATCAACAAGTAAACTGCTGTCTAGTGAAATTATTTACCTTGCTTCCTCAGGCATTTCACTTCACTACTAGTTTCACTCAACACTGATGAGTCCCTTGTGGAACTGGGGCCATCTGCAATTATCAGTGGAAGACACTGGGTGACAGGGTGAAACATAGAGATAGAAGGAAGGGAGAGTACAAAGACACAATAATTAGAGACACAAATTGGAAAAAGACCAAGCAATAGAATACTGCTGCCAAAGAGGCAGATAGATGAAAACAAACGTTTGAGCAAATGTAAGACAATTTCTTATGTTGCATGCAGCACTTTCTTAAAACACACTTTATTTGTTCATTTGGTATTACACATTGGGCATGGTAGAGTCCCAGTTACGTTATTGGTCCATATATGAGGTCTTGATATTTCGGAGGAAATTAAATACTCTATGTGCTGAAAACAGACTGAAATGCCCACCAACTAGTTGTCTGACCAGAATATATTGCATGTACAGCAGCAATCCTAACTATGTGCACTTGCATACTCCATTCTGTGAAGAAGTGCACTGAAAGGCCTGGATCCAATAAGCAGCTGTGCAATCTGTGCATTCCACACAGCACCATATATCACAAATTGATGCTGTTTTATCTCCCTTAGACTACACGATAAAAAAGATCATTTTCTAAGGTATATTAGATGGGGTCTGTTGAAATGTGGCACCACTATGATCCTAATGGACGACCAAGCAGCTTGGGTAGACTGACACAAGCCCATGAACCTGTTTCATTAAAGGTACCGCCAGCAACAAAGCTGTCAGACACCAGATTGAGGGTCATTTTCTTAAAGGGCTCAAATTGCACCAGAGCATCAGAAGCTGCATGATAAAAGGGGAAAACAGTTGGCTTCTGTCACTTTTTGCCAAAATCATCTCTCTTCCTCTCCCTGTATCCAATGACCTGTATACCTTCATGGTGAAATACAAAATGTATCTATCAAAGGCTGGAGGAGGGACAGTACTGAATTGATTAAACAGGATAAGGCTCAAGTCCCTTCTCTTCACACAATCTTGGGAAAAAAGTAATCAATTTTGCTTTATATACTGAAGTGACGGACCGAACTGTGCACTTTGATTGGCTAAACCACTGAGGGCCATCAAGATCAAATTCATCAGTGGATGCCATGCAACGTTTATGTGCTGTAAAACCAGCATCTGGCCGACTGCACTGTTTGCCAGAGACAGTACACAACTAAGGCTGGTTAAAAAGCCACGGTTATTGTGTTTCTCTTGGAAAGAAGTAACCATTAGTCAAAAAGATCCCCTAAGGCCTCATAAAAAGTGACCAATTCTTGTGTATGATGTCAGGTGTTTAGACAAAGTCGATGCCACTCACTACCTAGGACAGAACACAAATAGAATTGACCTGGTTAATCTGAAACATATTGTCTTTTAAAGTAAGTAAGTCTGAAAATCAAGAACAAAAGAGGGACAAAGAAAGGGCAAGGCTAAAAAGAAAGAAATACAGGGTAATCTTGGGAGAGACAAACAAAAAGGATAAAGCAAGTAAGAAGGGAGAGGAAGGGGTGATGGAGAGAGCGAAATAGGTAGAAAAAAAACAGAGGGTTAAATTTAGTAAAAGAGAAAGGGAAAAGTGAAAATAAATCCAAAGAGAGATACAGAAGATGGGAGAAGGACAAAGCGCCTGTGCCCTCATCCTGTCGCCTGCCGTTTTAAGTCAGGCTCTGGGTCATTAATCAGACTATCACAGCAAAGTCTGAGGGAATTAACTATCTGTACTGAACAGGAATTAAGCACACACACACACACACACACACACACACACACACACACACACACACACACACAAACCTGTGTTACTCTCTTTCTCACATTACACAACATCACACACAATCTCTTATACAGACACCCACCACTACACAAGTTCTACAAGCGCCTGCCCACACATACACAGTGCTGCACAGACAAACATTTTGTCCATTTTACACATGGTTAGACACACTTAAAAACAAACACAAACACATATACAAGCATGCAGAACTTATTTTCTAAACAACGCAGTGTGAAATTAGAGCTTTACAGTACCACAACAAACAATAACGTACTCAATCCCACTGTGTGCAAAAGGGAAAAAAACAACTATTGCTGGTGCTTTATGTGCTTTGCTCTTGAGCAGGACATTGTTGCCATGCAGAAGGGACGCATGGAATGTGGTAAACCCAGCCCTTTCCCCTTTAGACTGCTGCTACTTATAATACTGTCAAATATGAAAGAAATGTGACATATAAAAAAGGAAGACAATTTTGACAGAATTTCTAAAACCATTTCATTCACCCATTTTGGGCCCCTCAGTTCTCAGTGCAAGTGTACCTTTTAGGGCTCTCATATCTGTTTTTTTCTTAGGGAATCCACAAGGGAAATTTGCCATTTCTTGTAAAACAAAAGCACTCTCTGCCATAACAGAACCTGGTAACAAGATTAAGGGTCTGCAGCCATGCTAGCAGCTCTGTGAGGCTGTACTTAGGCACTGTTCCATTAAGCACAATGCTAATATACTGATGTTTAGCGGATTTGATGTTTACCACGTAAGCATGCTAACACGCTAACTAGTACTAATAGTGCATTCTGCAACATGACCTCACAATAATTGCAACAGAAACTCTTTCAACTGATTTAGTATCATAAAAGTCTCCTCTATCACTATCACATCTATAAAAGTCCTAAGAGATCCTAGAGGTGGAAAGTATTGAAAAAATACTGAAATTGGTAATGCCAATTTCCCATTGTAGCCCATGTACTAAATAACAGTACTAATATTAATAGTACTAATAAACAGTACTTTTAGCATGTATAGAGCCAGCATATTTTCACATGTAAATGGGTGAATTAAGGTTTCTTTTCAACTAAACCAGAGTGGTGATTGTTGGAACAGTGGAAAGATGAACCAAGACGGTTTTTGATAGTTTCAGTATGTTTCTGTCCACTTTTAATGAAGTGTGTTTTAAGATGATTAACTTACTGTTTATTTACATGGAGTTTGGTGGGTTTGGTGATGGTGATATTGGGGCTGTTTCTGTTGCAATTAGTGGAAGATTAACCCCTTTTTCTCACAAAATGCTTATATAATTACTATAATTACAAAGTAACAGCTGATGCTGATGGGAATGTTAGTTTTGCAGGTATTTTTAGTTATAAACCAGGGTTTGGACAGCTGAAAGTTTCAACCTGACGATGGCACTAAATGAAAAGTTAAGTGATCGCCAAAGTTTTTACAATTCATCCTGAGTGAGACAACAATTTGTCCACCAAATTTCATGACAATCCATCCAATATTTGTTGAGATTCAGTCTGTACCAGAGTAGTAGAGTGATAGACCTGAGGGATTCATGTCATGAATTGTTCCCAGGCACTGGGTGATCTTGTGTGTGTTTTCGTGACAAAACGTAGTTTAGAGACCAGACATACTCATCGTAGATTCCTCCTGGTGAAAGATCTTGTAGTGTGTGACCACCTGTTGTCTACAGTCGTGTAGTGTGAACCACAACGACCTTAACCCTTAGATGCATGACCTACCAATACCTACACTCTTCCATGAGTGGGGTCAAAAATGACCCCAATTAGAATTAATGCGTTTTATGCTGTAAACTTAACAAATTTCTTTCATTTTGGTTAAAGATTATGATTTTTATTCTATTTTGATCAACAAAAGAATTATTTTATGTTTGATATTTTCATTTATCATTTTCTATTTAACATTTTATCACAAAACAGCTTTTGAGAAAGGTAAAAAAACAAACGGTAAACATCCGCATGTCCACACATAAACACACGCTGTCTTCTCTCTTCTCACTGTGAGCAGCTGTTACAAAGTACCCTTTTCTGGCTGTGAGCACTGCACACAGGGTCACTGCATTTCCAACAGCTATTGCTGGCTTTGCGGTCTTGGTTTCTTGGGCACATCTTACACCTCTTTCTCTTCTGTTGGCCCTGTCTGTTTCCCTTCTGTGGCTGGATTGCAGCTTTTGTCATCCCACACCTTTCGATTGCTGCAGTGATGTAGGTTGGTAGGCATGGGTTACCTTCCAGTCGACTTCTCATATTAGGCATCACAAGCTCATGTGAGAGCTCTGTAAGAAAGCGCCGCTGGGCGTTAGTGATACCTGCATAGAGTTCAGGGTGCTGAGCCTTGAAAAAGGAGTAGGCATTCAGGGTGGCAAAAACAATCACGTTGTACCACAGCAGCATGGGCCACCTCTGCGTTTGGCATTTACAGGTGTAGGTGCCAACCATCTGGTCCACAATATCTACACCTCCTTTCATCTGGTTGTAGAAGTGGATCACTTCTGTTTTTTTCTTCCGGGTGTTTTCATCCACCGTTTTGCTGTGGTGCATTGTGCTGAGGAGCAGAACAGCATTTTCCTTTTTTCCAACATAGCTGACTATGGTCATGCTGCCATTGAACCCAAATTCAGTGCGGAAGAGCTCCCTGGTCTTGGAAGCTTTCATCACAGGAGGGATGTCTGGCTTGTTTTATTTTATAACAGCACATATATTATGAGGGTACAAGCAGCCGAAATGGGTTTCCTCAGGAGAGTGGCTGGCATCTCCCTTAGAGATAAGGTGAGAAGCTCAGTCATCCATGAGGAGCTCGGAGTAGAGCCGCTGCTCCTTCGCGTCGAAAGGAGCCAGTTGAGGTGGTTCGGGCATCTCGTAAGAATGCCCCCTGGGCACCTCCCTAGGGAGGTGTTCCAGGCACGTCCAGCTGGGAGGAGGCCTCGGGGAAGACCCAGGACTAGGTGGAGGGATTATATCTCCAACCTGGCCTGGGAACGCCTCGGGATCCCCCAGTCGGAGCTGGTTAATGTGGCTCGGGAAAGGGAAGTTTGGGGTCCCCTGCTGGAGCTGCTACCCCCACGACCCGACACCGGATAAGCGGACGAAGATGGATGGATGGATGGACATATATTATGAGGTATAAAAATTATGATAATACTTACATGTATGTTGCTGTGTAAAAATAACTTTCAGGATGGTGAGACTGCTGGCATTAGATGTGTGGATCAACAGTAAATGTATGCCTGACAGTCGCAGTTGATAAAAATCAAAGGTTCCTAGGGTTAACCTTTAAAATTCCACAGAAAATGCTTGGGGTACTTTTTGACCCCACATGGAAAAGTGTGGTACTGATACATACAATGCAATTACTTAAAAAATATAACAATTAGATACAAATCCAAATGGCCTCATGTTAAAGACAACCTATTTGAGGAATACATGGAAGATTAAACGATAAAAATGTAAAATCACAAAGATATTGCAAAAAAAACAACCGCTGGGGTCATTTTTGATGCATCTAGACCATGCATCTAAGGGTTAAGAATGAATCTGATGACTTTTTGTAGTTGTGTAGTACGAACTAGGTAAGCATAACTAGGGTTGGGTACCAATCACATTTTTTTATATTAATATTAATATTAATAATAAAAACAATTCTGATACCAGTACCTAAAATTTGGTTCTGGCACCCAACAATACCTTTTTTTGGAACTTTCCCTTTGCAATAACAAAAAAATATTTCAGTTTTAAAAATAATTCCAAACCTATTTATCACATTAACATAGAACATGTTGTTATTTATTTAGAAGATTTTACACGGCATACAAAATAAAACACCTCCCTCTTCCCTCCCAAACCCGTCCCTACAACCTATTAAATCAAATAATTATTAATTTCTCACACTGTAACTTTTATTCTTGTATTTGTATCTTATTTCTTTTTTTATTTTCTATCTCTTTTTAACTGCTCTTCAATGTATTATGTAAACACTTTGAATTGTCTTGTTGCTGAAATGTGCTCTATAAATAAAGTTACCTTGCCTTACAACCTCAAGCCTGTCAGTCAGTCAACAGGGCATAAAGAACAGTGGTGTGCCTAGCCCGAGGAAGTGTAACGGTACACGGTGACCCCTTTCGGCTCTCCGTTAATATTATATTGCAGCGAACGCTGTCTGCGTGGAGTTTTGAAAAGTGTAAGGACACTTGCAACCGCTTAACCAGCATTGCAGTGACTCACTGTGACTTTAACAAACTGCAGACATACTCTTCGTAGATTCCTCCTGTTGAACGATCTTGTAGTGTATGACCACCTGTTGTCTACAGTCGTCAAAGCCCATTGTCCGTGAGATGACACAGCTTGTCCTTAGTCCGACAACAACACCTCAGTGGAGATGTATGACAGAACATATTAATTGCATCCCTTGAAGGTAGACGTAGGGTTTAAGTAGAGCCATGACAACAATATGACACAATGCTGTCATATCAAACATTTAAGAAGATTGTTGAAGACATACAGCATCATTTCATGTGATCCAATTAAGTTATTATGGTATCCTGAAGTTTCCTTAATGTGCTCAAGTGAGCATGCCACTCACCGATGCAAAAAATAATGAAGACTTTGCATTTTGAAGGATGTAAATCTTCAAAACTTCATCAATCTGCATTTGTTGTGGAGGTTCAAATAGTTTATTGTGCTACTTGTTAAAATACAAGTAGGTTAGTCATGCATGTCCAACTGTTTTGAAGCCACAAGGGAAAAGAACGCCAGTGCTATTTACACTCACTAAAAACAATGAAGAGTTAGTTAGAAAGTATAGATGGATTAAGAAACAGAGGCCGAGAGGAAAGAAGAAAATGAGAGGTAAGGAATGCAGAGAGGCGGCAAGTGAGAGGGTAAGGACTGTTTCTGTACATGAATGCATTCTGATGGACACAACATGCATGCATATAACCCCAAGATCTCCCACCAGGAGACTGTCATCATGACCTATGCAAAAAGAAGAAAAAAAAGTGCACTTGCAGATGTGTACACAGACAAAGCTGTCGGTTACATGGTTAATAAAATGTCCCCATTCAGGCTTATCTTTGTAGCATGCCATTCTTCACAGCACTTATGCGACCCAACTCACAGACAAAGAGATTGCCGGTTTAACTAAATGCACATGCTACATTCAGCACAAATGCCACACAGTCAAAGATGAGAGGATCATCGTGCCACAATAAGAGATGATTCACAAATTTGGAGGGGATGCGAGTTTCCTTTTGATGATTGGAACATCTCAGTTGGTTAGTTCCATCAAGCACACCCTTGTTACACTGCAGACGTAAGCAATTGCCTCTATGAAGACATGGACACACACACACACACACACACACACACACACACACACACACACACACAGACACACAGAAACTAGTCATCACAAGTGGCTGCCAGGGTAATATGGGTCACTGCTCCCTCAGCTATGGCCTCACTTCTGAGCGGCTGAAAGAGAGAGAGATGGAGAGAGAGAGAGAGAGAGAGATATATATATAGAGAGATGAGAACAACAAAAGAACAGATGGGATCAAGAAGCAGTTGAGGTGGTGAAGAGCTTTGGCATGGGCTATTTTACCTGGGGACATGACTATATATATATATATATTTTGTTTTTTCAGTAACACATTGGTTCTGTGGCCACACAGACCTCGTTTCACTGTGGCTATAAAGTTATTTTATTCTGACTATTTAATGTTTGCATTTAATGTGATATTTTGATTGCTGTTCTAAATCTACTTTGGACAAAAGCGGTAGTATTTTTACCACACCCGCTGTCGTTAGATCTTTTGCTGTATTGCCCACTGTAATACTGAGTTTGCGTTACCGGGAGGTCATATAGTTGCGATGAATGTTTTGCTCAGACAGAAAATCGTCCATTTACAATAAGAGAATATGTTACAGATGCATCGTTGCATTTCAAGTGTTGCATACAGAAACTTTGGATGTATCGTGAGCCAGGTATCCCTGTCACTGTGTCACGAACCAAAACATTAGGAGTTTGTTGTAGCAACCAACATAATAACTTAGATTTATATAACCCATTTCATGAAACCCACGGATGCTTTACACAAGTATTGTTCCTGGGGGACAAAGGAAAAGAAAACACAAACACTGACTAAAAGGAATAAAACGTCTGCACTAAATGGAAGGAGGACGTAATTTAATGACGGCTACTGACGTACAACCACATTGCGCAATCTAAAGTTATTTTATGAATGAAATAGACTTATTACATACCTGAGGGCCAATTCTGGGACGTTTTTGAATCATTTACAATCCCGTAGTTTGCTCCCTTCTGTTAAAAGCCTGACCCAAGATGACTCACGTTATCACCTGTTGTCTTTTACTTTCCCTTTTAGCTTTTAGCTTCGTTTAATTTCCTTCTTTTATGTGATGGCCCTGCCCCAGTATCAGCCATAAGTACAGCAGATAACTTCTAAAATAACATTACAATACAATTAGGCATATTTGTTAAGGCATCTCCTGCTACCTTTTACCTGGCTCAGCTGGCTGGATACGCTAACACTGGCTTTTCCGGTGTTACAAAGAAATCTGTGACCCGTCAGAATGTGTTACTGTAGCGCCGTCTACCTGCCGCAAATCATTCTGTGATCAAATCTGACCTGGGCAGAGGCATTAATAAACACTATATAAAAATAGCGTTTTTTACACTGTTAGTCTCGTTTGCTGTTACATGTCATTTAAGACCATTGTATGAAAAATGATAGAGCTTCAGAAACATTAAAAAGTTACATATAGTCACTTTAAATTGGTGTGGGCTAGCGTGTCGAAAACACACTTCGGCGCCCATGTTATCCAATCTCTATATTCTCCTCTATTTCTTTCATGATGGCTTATGTTGTTGTTTTTCAGGGTAGGACAATCTCTCTATAAAATATTTCAAATGTAATGGTTTATGTTAAAAGCGCCAGAAAATAAAGTGTGACTCAATCAATAACTTTGTAGTATTTCACTCTCAAGCTGAAGTCTTGCATCACTGTTTTGGACTTCAAGTTATTATTTGTGAAGATGTATAAAATTCCAAAACAACAAAACATCTTTTATTTAATGAATAATTGAAATGGACCCTTGGGAAATAGTCCCTGCATCTCATTGAACACTTTCAGAAACACTTTTACTGTAAAATCTTCATTTGTTTATATCTATTCATATACTTTATACATGAAAAATACTCACATGCCATGCATTATATGCATACCCACCCGTTTAGGTATATACTGCTTGTTGGTTCATTCCACATTTTCAGATGCCAATCTTAATTTCTTCAGTGGTTGCATTATTGATTGCATCCTGCTGTCTCCTGATAATGGCTTGATCAAGGTGTGCATCTCACTTCCCTGATTGAAATGGATTCAATTCACAATGAAAATCTGCCGTCATTCTCAATATCCTGCTCAACAAGCAGGCAGGCTGATGGGTGAAACGATTACAGTAGCCAAATAAAGTCTCTTTTTAATAGGCAGATACTCTGATAGAAAGACACAGGAAGTCCAACTCATTTATCTGTCAAAATGAAAGCCTAAAAGAGTCAGATAAAAAGATATTTAGGCTAATACAAGACAAGATGTCTGGTTAAACAAAGGCAGTGGGGAGGACATTATTTTTGTGTAATGAAACAACTTGCCTTGCTGGCTTTTTGCACAACAAGCCAAGGTGCTGAGCTCAATAATAGTAATAATTTCTAGCACCGCAACATGGTTATTCAGGTAATTCAACAAAGGAACACAGACAGTTACAAAATGACATGATATTCAAATAAATGGGCTGACAAACAATCAGACTTAAACACCACAGTACAGGTTTGGCCTCTGCTAAACTGATCAGGGAAGCCACCACATACCACCCACAGCCACACATGTTTTAAATAAGACATCTAGATTGATTGGATATGTGAATATGTGTAGTAAATCAGAACCGTTATTGTATTCCACAAGAGCCGCACCTGTATAAAACTACTTTCTGTCAAGCCACTGTAAAACTAAATCTTCCTCTTGTCAGTTTCTTTTCCAGTCCTATAATTGTTTGCAAAATAAAAACTTGGATTATGTTGCCAAGACAGGCATGTAAGGTACCAGCATACATCATTATTTCTAATCTTTCAGTGACTTTCCACAGCTGTGTTTTGTGGGGACATTGAAGGCAGCATGTTGGGTATTGTTTTGTGTAGTCAAGCAGATGAAAGCTTAAAAATGATCAGAATATTGTTAAGGGGAGAAGATAAAACTATTACTAGTTATTTTGCAAACTAATTCTAGACACCATGTACAAAAAAAGAAGAAGGAAATATTGATTTAAAAAAGTCTGTTCACAGGGAATTAGATCACATTAAACGTTACTACAGTTTATAAAATGAACAACTAAACAAAATGAACATTGGCTTGTCTTGTTGACTGACTTTTCATAGAACATTTGTGAACAAACATTACCTCCTGATCAAAGCTTTGAAAACTAGTTTGATTATGATTTACCTGAATCTGCCAACCTTTTTTGGTGCAGTGGAACCATGATAAGATTGGATCTCTAAAGTTGGCAAAGCATAATGGCTCCCCTCCACCCAATTAGAATTCACCCCAACAATGGTATAAATAAGAATGCTGCTGTGCGAGGTCACGCCGAGGATTCCCATCGCTTATTACGTCAGGAGATTTAGACTAATGCGATGGAGAGTATTACTCAAATAGAGAAATCTAACAGTAGGATTTCCCTAATAAGCCAGTATGTCCTTGAACCCTCAGAAGTATTGCTGTGCATCCACAGCCCCCTGAGGGAAACGTGGTTCTTTTGAAGAACATGAGAGATGCTGATTATCATGAGACACAGCAATCTCTCTCTCTCTCTCTCTTTCTCTCTGTGTGTGAGCATGTCTGTTGTGGAACAGTGTATCATGTATCATTTTGTCATGTTTAATTTTAATTTCAGAAGAATGGGTGTAAAGTCCTAACTATGAGACACCTTAGTCAAACAAATCATTATCAGTTTGCAGAACTCTACTGCGCCAATGAAAACACACACACACACACACACACACACACACACACACACACACACACAAAGACATGCATCAGCCACACCCAAAGAAGCACAAACTCACACTCCAGTCCACTTATAATAATAAATTCACTTTCATGCACAAATGGACATTTTAGAAGTGATCAGCATTTTGCTGTCTGGCAGAAACAAATGTGAAAGACCATAAATAATCATGCAGCTCTATTTGAAAGGGTAATTGTTAACTAATGGCATGTGTTGTGAGCACCACTTTGCTTCTTCTGAGAAGAAGAGGGCTAAAGATGGGGGCGGGTTGTAATGTGTCACAGGGTACTATAGGAAAACAGAGGTCAGACAGACAGATACAGTAGATTCACGGTTACATTAATAAAAACTTATGAGACTGAGAGAAAGAGTATGAGAAAATATAACTAGTGACTATCTCTACCCCAACATATTAATAAAGTCAGTTGGGAGGAAAGAATGAACAAGGAAGAGAAAAAGAAGGAAAGCAGAATACTAATTGTAGGTAGGACAGAGGAGTGAGGATGAGCTTCAATACAGATATATTTGTCCCGTGCAACAATCATACATAATTAGTCCAGGAGTATGAAGTGTAAATATCATGCATTCACAAAAGCTCTGAGGGAAAGCGATTTCCCATTACTTTGCAGTATAGGTGTCAAATTCATGGTATTAGTGCAAATCCCATCCATAGCTATTTTCTTATTGGCTGCAGATTGCATTTAAGGCCCGGTCAAACCAGGAAAAAGTGGCACAGCAAAAAGATCTGTGTCTTTGCAAAATATAGGCTGTGCTAGAGTTTTGCATTTTCATTCAAATTTGCACGTTAAAATTCACCAAAATTAAAATTCACGCAAAAGATTTTGGTGGATTTACTTTCACCCACAAACAAATCCACTAATTGCAATGATTCTGATATTGATTCTAAACTGCTGGTGGCCTTATGGAATAAAGGGTGCAACCAGGAAATCTTGCTGATGTAAGATTAACATTTATAAAACATTTCTAGATTTCAAAAGTAGAGAACACCAAACAAATTTCACAAATTATCGGCTCTCAAATCATGGACACACTGAGATGACAAGATGAGAAAATACAGCTGTATTTACATGATGGCTGTTTGAGTCTCTGAAACGTATAGCGACTACTGCTAGCAATATTAGCATTGTAGCTAAGGTGGCGCCCTTTAGTACATGTTACAATGCCACTGGCAGTTTTAGAGTGGAAAATACTGCGCCATTTAATGCAGAATGCTTAGTAGTAATGTAAGTAATGTGAATACACCTTAAGGCTATCTTCAATATTCTTTAGTCTAGTCTAGATCTTTTTATCAGCAGTTATGCATCTATTTTTCTTTCTCTTTCTTACCAACCCACATATACTCTCTCACCTACAAATTCTGCACAACTCTCTTACCTACAAATTCTGCACAACCTTTCTTTATCTGTATTGCTGAAAATGTGTTCAAGGCCATGTTTCCACCACTGTCCTTCAAAACTGTGGCCTCCTGGTTAAAAGTCATATTTGTAAACTTTGTTTGTCTATATCATTCACTCTGGTCCATTTAGGCGAAAATTCTTTTCAGTACAGTTTCAGTCCAGTTTCTAACAAATATCAAATAAATGACGCTGAATTATAAGGTATAGGTCATAGATTCAATTCAGTTCACTTTATTTGTCATTTCACTAACTACTTGCATATTCAGAAGAAACAACAAGTTTCTCATCAGTCACAGTGCAAATTACTAAAAAAATCTAATAAAAGAGCTGAAAAACAAACATTCAGACATTCAGCACAATCAGTCCATAAAATAGGAACATTTACAAAAAAGTGCAGTTCAGTGGCATCACATATCACATTGACCGGTGACGAGCTGTCTATGTGTTGGGGGGGTCTAATGTGGATGCAGTGCTTCTGGTAGATCTCCAACAGAAAAGGGAGGGGGGCACCAATGATCCTGTTAACTGTCTTCACTATCCTGTTCAGCTATTGTTGTTTTTTTCATAGGCCTTGCAGCTCCCAAACTAGAAGTGATGCTGTAGGTCAGTATGCTTTAAATGGTGGCCCTGTAGAAGGTGGTAAGATGAACCATGAGGAGACATGCTTTTCTGAGTCTCCAGAGGGGGTGGAGCCGCGGCTGTGCTCTTTTGATGACTGCTGCAAGCAGTTCAGGGGATCAAAATCAATCATATTAGTGTATCAAAACTCTCCTCCAATTCTTTGGTGGAAAAAGTAGAGAAAGATGCACATGTGCATGTCACGTGATTTCAATCTTTGCGATTCCTCTGGTTGTTCTCACCTGATTCCAATGATTTACACCCCTTTACCACTCTCCCTCTGTCCTACCCTCTTCTTGTATTATTTTCTATATTTTCCTTCACCCACCTTATTTGTTTTATCCCAATCTGCCTTTCCCACTCTCCTTGTTCCCTTTCCTTTTTCTCTGGCATATGTCATGTCCTTGCGTGTGACTCATTCAGGGCCACGTACTTCCTGCTGTCAGCAGTTCTCTGGGTAAATAAAGAAACACACGTAGATACCAAAGCCTATATTCCTGAGTAAGCACTGACATATGATGAGCTCTGACTCTAGCATATCCCATGAGCCTCCATACATAATGCTTGCTTACACATACTGTACTTTGCATCCACCCACGAATGATTATGCTAGCTGAAAACACAACTTTTAGACCAATTTAAAACCCTGCATGTTGTAGGCCTACAGTATTTAAAGTTAAAAAAAAAATCTGGAATTAATAAGGTTGATATAAACATTTTACATTGTTGTACAAATCCTATTTGTAGCCCTAATTCAGAACTCTTCGTCCAACAGCAGCTACCTTGTTAATCGTCTGAGAACTGGTGTATTTCATTTTTTATGTAAGTACTGTCAATTTAATATGTATTTGTATCTGTTGCTTTGACAGTAAGTACCTTTCTATTATTTAGTGCCAATAAATCTTCTTTCAAATTAAAATTCAACTGAGAAGCCACTGTGCAGCAGGCTGGTTTCTCCTAAGCCTACACCATCACTGTATTTAAATGCAATTTAAGTATTTGCAGTTTGAAACCTGACACTGACAGTTTACAATTTTAATGTAATTCTTGAGGCGGCTGTCCGCCCTGATGTACCGTCACCTGTTGGGACACAGATGTTGTCCGTACCGTCTCTGGTTCTGGTTCTGGCTCTGACCACGGGAACAGAGACAGGACAGCTCACTTTAACGCAGCATAATAACTCTTGAAAATAATATCCATCTCGCAAATGTATCTGTCTCTACAGTCATCTCAACCATCGAATACAGCAACAGGAAATAACTCTCACAGGTGTTTTTCCTGTGAAGAAATGTATCGTGGTGTTGGTGAATTCTTAAAAAAACAATACACCACTAAATGTTGAGTTAAAATGTGTTGTAACTTGCGTTACAGCAAGAAGGAATACATTACTGTAATGGCGTTACTCCCAACACTGACCCTTACAAATATAGAAACTGCAGTGACAATACATGTAAATACAGTATCTGCACATGCCATGATAACTGATCAACATGACACAGACAATGCATGAAGTCAGAAGACTGAGTTGAAGTTGAACTAAAGAAATAAGTAAAAGAGAAGCAATCTTTGGTAGCATCATGTGCTTGAGCAGTTGTTAAAGTCAACATGTTGATCACACGTCTTTGACATGTCACGTCATGGTGTGTTAGCTGAGCATGAAACCCAAACATGAATAGAGAGAGAGAGTTGTTTGCTTTGATGCTTCAGAGTAAACTTGCAATTGATTTATTTGTCAGCATGCTGCTTATTGACATATAGATATATTTGAGCACATCCATTTCACGCCACAATGACCAATTATGCAAATAACAACAAAGCTTTGTTTCCGTGTGCGACTAATAAGGTGCCCTTAAGCTGTTCCAACCCTTTTCCCCACCATTTAAGTGACACATTTTCATATGTTGAAATCTTGAAACTCAAATTCCTTGTAAATCAACATATAAGTGTATACAAAATATTAGTGATACTTTATCAACTTGCTAAAAACAATAACACCAATAAGCACCTATCTTACTACATTTTAGCTTGATGGTGGTATGAGTTATGGCTGAGAATTAGGGCGACCATGATGAAAGAAACAAACATTCTTCATTATAGCAACTAAGTTCAGGGTTCAAAACCCACAATGGTCATTTGGGTTAACTAAAGAACCCAAATGAATAATAATTGTCATTTCCCCCCTTGTTTGCATTGGGTTTCCTCCATGTGCTCTGGTTTATCCAAACCAAAAGATGTGAGGCATACACCTGCCATTGTCAGAACTTCCACCTCCATTCTAGCTCGTTGTAATTGAACTAAGCTAATGTTGTAATGTAATGTAACATATGCACTTTAATAACACTGTGAATTAACACATATATAGCATTCTGTCACCTTAAACGAAGTGAAGACATAAACAGCAATTTCTTTTTTTTTAGGGAATACAGAACACCATGTCCTGTATGGTACAAAAGAACGCAACATCACAAAAAAATAAATAAAAAAAATTTACTTTCTTTCACATGTAGCGCAGATGTTATTTACATGATGAGGCTATGTGTAAATGTATATGTAATCCCTAAAAAGGCATCCGTATGTATGGCCTCAGGTATGTGTAATGTGGATTTACGGACATATTAAAAGCATTGCACATTTCCCAACAACAGAACGGATGAGAGACACTTATACGTTCCTTTATTTACAGTGCTATATTGCGCTACATCGTTAAGGGACTGTTCGTTATTTATTTAAGGGGCCACTGGAGGAGTTTTGGGACCTTTAGCCAAAAAAGACATGACCCTCCCCTCACCAGTAAAAAAAATTCTATGACCCTCCAAAACGATTTGGAAAAAAGGCATGACCGTCCCCCAACAATTTATCAATACGTTCTGTACTGGTTTGCATTTGGCAAATATATACAGATTTCCATTTTTTTTTTTTTTTTTTTACAGCTATGACATATGAGACTAAACCTCTGCATTCTTATCTGACGCATCACACTCCTCTGTTATGGTGTGGTGGCCATTTCAGTAGATTTACTCACTAACGTTGTGGAAACAAAATAAGCATGGAAACTAAATGTTCAATTCCTACAATTCCTGCATTACTGCATTACTTCAAGTACTAAGTTACTCCTCTAGTAAACTAGTATTCACATGAAATAAAACAATAAAATATTGAGACCATTCAGCAAGGCACTCTGGTTAATATTCAACACACAAACTGGTTATTATGGACTCGTCACTAGGCTTTCTCCACTTCGGCGTTTAAACAAAGTGGAATAAACGTATAACAGTCCAAATCTACACAAAACCCGCAATTAATTAGTAAGCTGACATCAAATGTGGCATTTAGGAAACCTTTATTGCAACCTTGGAATGGTAAGATGTCCAGACATAGTACAACAATCATTTTCGTTTTTTGCGTCCTGCTGCTCCCATCATCAGCCAGGTAATATTTTTTTTTTTACTAAAGCACTATATGAAATCTGATGTATTACCTACCACCATTTAGTTGTTTGGTGTTATTTAATATATTTATAAAATATCTGATCATGCCAGAATTATTCCACTCATTTTTTAAACAATGCAATTATCCATTTCAGCCACCAGGGGGGCAGCTCCACCTGCCCCATATGTCTATGCCCTGTCCCACAGCAAACTCATGGGTCAGACCCATCTGGTAGCGAAGGAGGGCAGAGACTGAGAGAGCTACATGGAGCTACATGGAAAAATATGCACCAAACAAGCCACTTTGAAATGTTGCTGTTTCATGAATACAAAAGTTGGGTGACCCCCACCCCCCCTCTGGACTGAAAAATATTGGATGACCCTCCCCTCAGCAAATAATAAAAAGACACGACCCTCCCCTATTTTCCTCCAGTGGTCCATTCCATAAATACCGAACGGTCCCTAATAAAAACAGAAAAGCAGTTATTCGGCCAGTACAACAGCTCCGAGCTTCCTGAGCGATAGCTGTCAATCAAGGTAAACTAAGGAGGTATGTGGGTGGGATTGCCTTGAAAGTGACCAATCATAGGAGGGCCAATGCCTCCTTGGTTTAAGCCCCCATTATTTCCCTCTCCCTATGTTTTGTTTCACGCTCGTAGCTGCCTGTACAACTTTCGATTGTTGAATTGGTGCGCGAAGAGTAACATCTGCGCGTGTGAAATTATACAATTTGCTGGTGAGCATGTTTTATTGCGCTCGCGAGATATGACATAATCCTGACACCATACGTATGCCTGTGCTACACCTCTATTGTTTAATTTATGTGTATCTTCTGCCAGTATATGTAAACAGTTGAGTTTGATAGGTGTTTTGGGCGCTCTTTCTGAGTGATATTTGCAGGGCTCACACATACTGTCATATTCACACAGACACATAGTATTCACACTGAGTGAATACTCAGATGCCCACACTCACCTGCATGCAAACATTTTGGAAAAACATTTATCAGTGTTGTTTGTGAAATAAGGCTGCTCCAGCTTGCAACACAATCACATACACTAATTCTTATAAAATCCTGATATGTCCTTCAAAGCAGCTGGAGATAAACCGCCAAAAAGGGATTATAGTCCATCAGTCACATAAGTTTAGTGCCCGTGGCAACGACTCTCTCATATGTAGCGACCCACAGATTAATTATTTAATAAATCCATATTTTGTGACTATTTTTACGGAAAGAATAAAAAATCATCAGCTTTCAACATTCAATAACAGCCTCAAAATACAACTGGAGAAAGATAAAGAGATGTACATTGTGATATAACAGGTCACATTTACAGTAATTGAGCAACTACAATAGTCTATCATTGTTGCTGGACACTTACATTTGGCATTGGTCACAAAATAACAAGAAGATAGTTCAAGCTTGCAGGTTTCCATCATATCAACAGTGTGACATCAACATCAACAGGATGTTGGGGATGCTGTAGTAAAGCCATGAAGACATGTCATACATTCACGGTGCTGTAAAAAAACCCAGATATGACATATTTACAGTAGCTGAAGTCTTTTACATCTCATCATCTATTGTCTTTTGTTTGTGGATATGTCTATTTGCAAAAAGGAAGCATCAAAGCAGAAACAGTATTGATGTAATGATGAATCATTGCATTCATTTGTTTGGGTACAGTGAACATTCACAATTCAACCCTTGAGCTAACACGGATTGCTTTATATTATATGAGCATATCCGTATGTGTGTGCCCACACACTGATGCATTGTATATGTCCTGTGATTGAAACAGAAACATGACTTAACCAGGCTGCAAGAAAGTATACTGTGACCTCCTTTCCTGTAATAAGTTTCACAGATGTACTGTATAAATCAACAAGGTTTTTGGGAAAAAGATATTCTCTTTCCTCCTGTTTGTGTAACCATATGAAAAAAAGACCATTAGATCAGCAATGTGTAACCGTGACTATATGCCCTTATCTTTGTTTACTCCACCCTGTGAGATTGATCCATATCAATCCCTCCCACACCCAACAATCCCAGCATCCTCCGCAAGATATCGACAAATGGATTGTGAGTCATGTTATTATAGATGAATGTTGTTGAGGATGTGCTTTTCCAAACACACGACTAAATCTGGGATTCCGAAGCTGGATTTACCCCTAAATTCTGATATTAACACTGTTTGACCTCGATTTTGATGGTGTTTTGCCATGTTGAGCTGATGATGTGAAATCCACATCTGTGTCATGATGGGTGTTAAATTCAGATTTGTCTGGTTCCTCATGTCTAAATCCAGCCTGGAGCTGTTATGGGCTTTCTACTCTGGTCACCCTAGTGTCCAATTACTCCTACCAGCGCTAATACTGCAAAAGAGAAGAGCAGACAGCAGGCAAAGAGTGGGTTAGTGGGATGGAAGTCCAATATGATGTGTCAAAAATATTTTGGATGTGTAGATGATGGAGAGTGACATTATTTGGTATTTGTTTGTGTGCAGTGTGTGGAGAGGGGGTCTGGGCCTGTGTGCTTGTATGCATGCATATGCTTGTATGTACATACTTAGTTGCCAGTTTATAAGATAGCTAAAACTAGTGCAGTCTGATACAAATGTCCTGCAATTACTACTACTTTCCTAAAGATTATAATGTTCCCTTTTTACTTTTATAATGCTCAGGTTTAGGACTGTTTTCGAGATGTCTTGATTCAACGTTATGGGCATAGCAAGTAAGTGGACCTTTCAGTTGAGATTTTGTCACATATACTGGTTGAATATACTGGCAACTGAATGTGCCCATTTGTAATGTGTGTGAAGAGAAATGCCATCTGCTTTCTCACAAAGACCATAACAGAGAATCAGTGTACCACTGGGCCTGAAAGCTGAGGATGCCTGCCTTGATTGCCAGAGGCAGGCCAGTCTGTGCTGCATAGATGAACACTGGATCTGTTGTGATAAGACGCTGTGGAACTGTGAAGCTTTGTTGATGCAACATCGCCACTAGAACAGTGCAGTTTTCTATTTATGCAATTATAATTTAATAGTACCTGAAGAAGCTCATGATATTTCCACTGTTATCATACTGCTATTATAAGTAGTTAAGATGGGTACAGTAGGTCTGGTATACAATGTTTAGAAGCATGAATTAATCAGGATAAAAAAAGAGTTAACAAGTAAGTGTGAGAACATATGTTTCTTTAGTACCCGCACAAACTTTAGATTAATTCTGTCACACCTTTGTTGTGAAGACACACACACCACACTCCACTCACAGGATTAATCTCCTGCAGAATGATTTCACACACCGATTGTTTGCTTTTACTCCCTCTTTCTTTTGCTTGCCTCACTCAATTTCTGTCACTCACTCACTGAAACATCAACTGTTTTCTTCCATTGCCAACTGGACAAAGACAAATTCATACCAGAACCTTCTTCATCCCTCTCTTGCATGTGCACGCACACACACACACACACACACACACACACACACACACACACACACACACACACACACACACCATGGTTGTTGTCACTGTGCTCATGCATATTCATTAAAGCCCTGAGGTTGATGATCACTGTTTATTGCATTGCCAAAACTTTCTCTCTCTCACTCTGTCTCACTCAAAAAGTAATGCAAACAGAGCTGAAACACACACACACACACACACCCACACACACACAGGGGAATGTTCTCCTCATTGACAAGGCCACAAAATGTCATAAAAGCATTACTTGAAAATGACCCAATATAGATCTTTGTACCACAGTCCCATGGCAGCCTGTTCTCATGAACCATACAATCGAAAAGCTATGAAAAGTTAAGCACTGCAATTCGTATGATTTCCACCTCTCATTTTGCTGACTTTCACCCAGGAAATGTGTGTTCCTTGGGAGTGTTTTTTCCTAAACTTAACTAGTCGTTTCAGTGCATAACACTTAACTTTCCTTGCCACATAACGCTCACTTTTCTCAGCAGCTTGCGGTGCTCTGTACCCGGCGCACAGTCACCTATTTTCGGGTAACTGAACCACCAACTACCGCTGACCTGATGGAGCACCATGTGGCGCACCATAGCCATGTTGCAGAGCTCTGTAGCGGCTAAACACATCTACTAACTGCCGTTGATACGAGCTGGGACTGAGGTCTGTAGCCACGTCACAAAGCTCTGTAGCTCCTAGCATTGAGCTCTGTAGCCGATGTCACGTGACCCGTCGGCTGTCTCCTATTTTTTCGTATGATATCATACGTTTGAGTGTGCATAACTTTTCATATGATATCCATTACCCATGGAAGATGAGCTGTAGAGATTTCTATATTTCCTTAATGGTATTACAAAAATACCTCAAAATAAAAGGCATAATGCAATCTATCCCTAAATATGGAGAAGTTTACACTTTCACAAGACCATGTATCATCATGTTCTTTTAATGTTATGATTCACCATCACCATTGATGTCAGAAAAAGAAAAGGCAGGTCCAGCTGACAAAATTATGAGTCAAGGAGGTATGGGGTATTATTTTAAATACCATTTCAAAATACCTGCATTAAAATATAGTTATTAACAACGTATTCTCACATTGCAAGACCTACCTTCACAGTGCTGTGAAGGAAGGTCTGGCTAGTCCACACAACATTCTGGGATAGGAGAAAATTGGCTCTGGTTTATTGGCATTTCTTTAAACCAATCACAATCGTCTTGGGCAGCGCTAAGTGCTGTACGGAGCAACGGTACCTCTGCAAAATAGCCTCAGGGAAGGAACTTTGCTTTGGTGTGACGTGTACGTTCAAAACTTTTTAGTTGCGCGAATGAAAAGATTGGACAGAAAGTCTAGCTAGCTGTCTTGATTTACCATGCAGAGATCTGAGGAGCAGTTAACCATAGTCCTCATAAATCGACAAGTTTAGAATGCCAACACAAAGAAAGCGGAAGGTGAGGGACATCCAGGCGAAAATGAAGGACATCTGGCAGAACCTCCGGGGGCACTGGAACAATCCCGTAAGTGAAATGTCGTTGATATAGACTATTAACAACAAAGAAACACAATTCGGGCATTGCATGTGTATTTTTCTTTTGGTTTGTAGGAAATGCCTTAAAGAAGTACAGTAAACTGTGTGACGTTTTTAATATTAAAGATTAAAAACAGTTCCCCAGCAACTGAAAAAGAATCACTTGCTGTATGTATACCCTACCAGCATGAGTCAGACTGTTGATTCTTGTGCAAGATTTTTTTTTTCATGTGTCTAACAATAGCCCAATTTCTGAGTGACCTCAGTTGTTCACTGATCTTCTGCTGCCCTCTTGTCTCTCCCTCATGTTTTTGACTGCTCACCGGAGGATAATCATGTAAATGACTCATACCTTTTATTCTGGGTCACTTCTCTTGGGAGGGAATAACAGGATACACCTTCACGATCTTACTCACCTCTACACCAGCTCAGCTATAGCAAGGCTATCCCATTGTTCTTTTAGGTTGGTGTAAGTCTGAGCAATGTGCATTTATTCATGACTATAGCTAGCACACAGTGCAAGTGCTAGGCTGCTACATGCATTACCTGCATTCATGCAGGGAAAGTGTGTTACACGTGGTGTCAGATTCAGTGAGCAATTTTCTTTCTTTGTTTTTTAACATATGAACACTTTTCTTTTCCAAAAACTGCTTTGTCATGAACTACACTGAATGCAACTTGATTACATGTGCAACAGACCATTGAGTTGTTAAATGAGTTGTGACCTGTCTCATAATCACTTTCTTTATCTCTTACTTCTTCTCTCACAGGTCCGTTCCATCCTGGACTACCAGCTGTGAGTCCTTATGCCTAGGTTGGCTGGTCTCCTATAAAGACTTCATTTTCAAAAGGTTTGTCACTGTGATAAATCAGTGATCACACACACACACACACACACACACACACACACACAAACACACACACAGTCTGTCCCGACAGAAAAAAAATTAGATATTAAATGGGGCAGAGAGATAGGGTAGAAAATAGTACAAAACAGGATAGATTTTTGCTTGATACATAATTAGATATTCAACCTGCAAACGTGGATTTACTCTCCTTTGGCCTCCAATTCTCATCCAATCACCCAACACAACACATCCCTTATCTCCTCATTCACTCTGTCACTCGCTATTTCTCTCCCTATCTTATTTGTACAAACTCTTCTCCAGCAGACTGATAGGCATCAACGTGGGCACACAACAGGGAACACACGTTCAATTCCCATCAGCAGGAACCTGAAAAACTGTTAATTAACAAGTGTCTATTAACTAAGAGATTCACGCCCAGCAAACTAAGGTTTACTGCTAACTTGTTTTACTTTTATTAAAAAAAAAGCTTTTATTGAAATAATACACAGTAAGCCTGCTTTCAGAGAATTCAGTGGAATGTTCTTCTCTAATGACAGCTAAGAAAAAAAGCTTTTTCTTGCAATGTTATTTTTGACTGCCGAACAGGGTGGCCAGATCTGGGAGAGAAACAAACAACACAGCCTTTCAAAAGAAGCCCAAAACAAGTCACTTGGCGCAAGACAAAATATGAATGACTCATGGAATTAAAAATGTAGTCATTCAATACACAGGGCAACACTTCAAGTTGTTTCGTTATAATAATATTTATATAATAATAAAAGAAACATAACACCAGTAATGAAAATGACTGTTAATTTACATGAACCAGTCTGAGCTGATGACCTATTCAAACTATAGCCACTTTGGTGCCATTCACAGTGAACCTGCACTGGGACATGCCTGCATGCATCAGTATGCACTGTGTGGGCGGCTGTCAACACTAAACACTCAGACTAGCCCAGCATTGGGAGTGGGCATGTATATCTGACTATTAGCCTAAGCTCCTTATGTCTGCCTGGTAAACTCAAGTGTTTCTGCTTTTCTGACAGTTTTGCAGAAGCAATAGGCAATGCACGTACAGTCAGAAACCACTGCAGGTCTGGTTGCCATCAAATCTGCATTGCATGTAAACATGAAAATGTTGCATCACCAAAGATGCATAATAGTGGGAGTGCCATTTTTTGGGGGGGCTCAGCATGAATCTCAGAGATCTATGAACCAGAGGTGGCAAATATCTTCTTATCTAGCATCACGTTCTGTGCCCCTGTGTCCATGATACCTTGGTAAATGAAAATTGACACATAAATGAACGCCAAAGCCTTAAGAAATCAATTTAAATACATGTAATGTATCTATTGTATGTAATGTATTGGACTGCATTATCATCCACACCTAAGCCATTCAGCATCCAAGAGTATGTTATGTCAAACCTTTTACTGAGATTTTGTAAAGAGTCATGAATCAAAACACTTACTGCCAGCTTCACATTACACTAATGATGATAAGGGGATTTTCATGAAGGTTTCTGTTTTCTGACATGAGGAGTTAATTAAAATCAACATTGAAAACAAAGACAAAGGCTAGCTGAAGAGCAGTAATCAGTTATTAAATATAAAGCATTCAATCAGTGTGTAATACATTCTCTTTACCGGTGTCAACACTAAACCTAGATAGTTATGTTCATTAGTGTGTTCTGTGCAATTGTGTCCAAATAGATTATGCTAGCTCTTTTTGCTAATATAAGATGACACCCACACGCCAAGCCGCTCATATTACTCTATGAGTCATATTGTCCTTTCTATTTCGCTCTCAGCAGTGTGTGTGTGTGTGTGTGTGTGTGTGTGTGGGTTGCACTTTAGAGTATTTGGCTTCGATTCATTCCTATGTCTTCTTAGAAAGTGTCTCAATTCTCTCCATATTCTTGATCAGACATGATCAGATAGTTGAGACTAAATAGGTAAAAATCAACAGGCCTGGCTGTGTCTGTATGTATAATGCCTTTAAATGCTGGTGCAAAGCACCAAAACACATTAATGTCAGCTGCTTAATCCTATTGCATTTACATCATGTTAACAATCAGAGGAGATAATACTAATAGACCACTGACTTAGAAGTCTTGTAAGCCAAAGATTCCCACAGCACATGAATTCAGAGCAATCAACATGTCAGCTGTTCTGGCATATCTGATGTATTTAATGGGACTTTGTATGCAACATCATTGTTATACAATATGGATACATACATAGAAGAAGAAATACAGAATTCCCCTTTCAGGAATTGCAGAACAGAGAAAAGCAAAGTGCTAAATATTTGAAGTACCATATTACATACCATTCCCTTCAGCTTATGCTTTAATGAAAATGACTATGCAGGAGGTTTCCCCAACTATAAATATCGTCCTTTAGTATTTGCCCATGTCTAAAACAAAAACAAAATCTGCACCCAATGTCGTTACTGCTACCCCCAGTCACACAAACAAACTATACTTCTTTGTCACTTTATTTACATGCACTGCACGTGCATGGACACATACACACACCCGTGCACCCAATTCTAACATTTCAATTAACAGCTTCTTTTAATTAAGCTCTGATGTACAGGTACATATGTATTGTGTATGTGTAATAAAAACCAGCTTGGGTGAGCTGAAGGTCCTGAGATTTTGTATACTTCCGTTTGCTTTGCAGGTTTAAAAAGAAATACAAAATAAAATTGGAGTTGATTGACAGACAGTAAAAATATGTAGAGAGAGAAATACAGATGAACAGTGATAGAGTGATAGAGAGAAATAGAGAGGAATAATACGAGTTTGATGTAAGAACAGACAGACACAAAACAGAGGGGTTAAGGTACAAAGACAACAAAAGACAGCATAGAAAAGGTCAAGGAAAGTGAATGTGAAAGAAAAAGAAAGAAAAAAGAGAATTAAAGGAGATGTAATGAATAAGGTGGTAAATCCATGAACAAAGTAAAAAGAATAAGACAGACAACAAGGCACTGGAACGATTAATCCGACAGTATGATGTGGTACACTGAAACAAAGTAACGAGTGAGAGAAGTAGAGTCCCATCACTTATGGATATGAGAATGCTGAAGGACATCGGAGATCAGTGGTGTATTCTCTCAATGTGCTTGCCCAAGTAGAACAAATTAAAGTCTGAGTAGGATACATGAATTGTACAGAGTAGAAGAACAGTAACGAGTCAAAGAGGACCAAAAAGTGGTTAGGGCATGGGGAGGTTTAGTTGGAGTTGTTTATGGGAAGAAATAAAAGATTGACTCAATGGGGGCAATTATACAGTCGCAAAAGTGCTGATGTTCTCTACTTTAGATCCTAAAATATGCATCCTTAATTTTCATCATCATCTGTTGGAAAAAGTTTCTGTTTTGTGTGTGTGTGTGTGTGAGACAAAGAGAGGACTGTAAATATGTTGGAGGTAGGTGACATCGTGAAGAGAGAAGCCTGAAGCTGCTCAGCCGATCAGAGATTAGCTTGTGTTCTCATTTTCTCTCTCTCTCTCTCTCTCTCTCTCTCTCGCTCTCTCATCTGTTAGTTTGTTCTCTCTCTCTCTCTCTCTTTCTCTCTCTCTCTCTCTCATCTGTTAGTTTGTTCTCTCTCTCTCTCTCTCTCTCTCTCTCTCTCTCGCTCTCTCATATCTGTCAGTAGCTTAGGTACTAATCTCGCATTGCCAGACCCTCTATGGCTAGTCCACACAACATTCCGTGATGGGAGAAAAACGTGCTCTGGTTTATTGCCATTTCTTTAAACCAATCACAATCCGTCTTGGGCAACTCTAAGCCTCGGACACAAGACGTTGCCTCTGAAAATAGCCTCGGGAAGGAACTTGTTTTGGTGGAACTTGTACGTTCAAAAGTTGTTTTAGTCGTGCAACAGAAAACCCAGACTCTAGCTAGCTGTCTCAATTTACTCTGCAGAGATTTTATTAACATAGTCCTCCTAAATCAACCGGAGTTTAAAATGCCAACACAAAGAAAACAGAAGACGTGGGACATTCGGTGTAAAAATAGGGACATCCGGCGGAATTTCCGGCGCCACCTGAACAATCCTTTGTCAATATAGACTACTTAGTTACTAACTTCGGTCAGATACCAATTTACAGTAAGTTCTGCTGCTATTAAATGGAGTAGTCACCACGTCTGTATACTAGTGTATCTCTGTTGTGCATTAATTTACAAGTCAGCCAGCCAACGCTTTGCTCAGCCATCAATTCCCTCAACTAGCCAGCCAGAGCTACATCCACATAATAGCCAGCTTGCTAGTAAGTATGTCAATGTGTCCACAGTTCTGTCTGTCTTTCTTTCTGTTTGGCTCATACAGAACTGCAACAAAGCAGAAAGAGCACTACAGTATAATCCATGCAATCTACTGGTAAAGTGCTGGGGCTCAAATTTCCATTTACTTTCGTTGTCCCGGGAGATTTGTTTTTTAGCTGGAGAGTGCGGAAGAGTACTTGGAATGAAAAAGCAATTACTGGCTATGACTGTAGTAAGTATAATATTGACAGGGAACCAAATGCTGGAACAAAGGTTCTCCAGATATTGATTTAAGGCTCTGATCAGTATAACACCATATATAATATGGCTTTGAAGGCCATGTGAGTCAGTCAGTTAAGCTTTGACTTACCCAGTCAACATCCAAGGTGCAGAGATTCTGGATGTACTGTATCTCCGTCAACAAAATCTACAATATGTGATGCATGCCAAAAATACTTTTTTTTAATTGTCATGATAGGAAAAGCATGCATTAACCTAAACATGCATTTTGCAAGTATGAAACTTTGGTGCAGCCCAATAGCAAATATGAAAAGAAGTGCTTAAATGTCTAAGTTGTAAATGTTTTTGGGAGAAAATCTAATAAATATTGTATATTGAGAAGAATATAAAGTCCCTGATCAGATTCAATTCCACTGTACAGCATGTCAAATAAGTTCAAATGTATTTTGTATACATTTCCTCATACAGAATTAAAACCGTATAAGATCCTCAATATGTGTGAATTATTAATTGAATGCAAATGAGACCAGAATACAGTATTACAGTGGTTCAATGAGGAATATAGGTGTGCATTGACTATAAGCCAAATGCTATGCAATTTGAAAAAGTTCCATTTCCATAAGAGAAATCAGAAACAGCCAGACTCAAGCCTCGGACAAGACAGAAAAGGATTGTTAAAAATGATATACATAAAGTGAATAAGACCAACACAAAGCCAGAAATAGAGAGAGAGAGACAGAGTGGTGTGAGGACTTGGGATAGTGTGAAGTTGTGACTCTGGGCCCTACCCAGACACTCAGTGTGTGTGGGAGTGGTGAGTGTGGTGTAGTGTGGGGTCCTAAGGGTGGGCCCCAGGTGGGCTGGGGTCAGTACTCTCATATCCCATAGGATAAGAAAATGTAAACTTTCTGCCAGTTCTCAGTATTGCTCAGGGCAATAACTTACGTTGCTCTACACAGTAGTTGTTGTTACTCTTCTCTATGCATGCAGCACAGCAGATTGATTCTACCACATCACTGACCTTTGGATGTGAAATGTTTGGAATTGCTGTATTGTCTTTCAGCCAAGCAATATGTTATAGTTATGCAAACACCTTCCAGCCAAGTCAATAGTTTCCATAAAGCATGACTTTTCAACTACTATTGATTGCATCACCAACTCTTAACTCGGGACCTATTTAAAAATCTTTCATATTTTCTTCTACTTAAGTTTCATGTATACATTCTAATTTGTAGAACATCAGTACGAATTAGGGGTGTACAATTTTTGATTGTGATTCCGATTTTTAGGCTCATGATTCGAGTCAATATTGATTTTCGATTCAAAAACGATTCTCGATTCAAAAAACGATTCACAGTATGTAAACGTAGTTACATACATAAATGTAGCAATTAAAAACTGCAAAAGTGCCAAGCTTTGGCCAACTTTCAAATACATTTAATTCAAGTATAAAACTGTTAAATAAAAATAGCTTTTACATTTAGCTTTAAAGTGTTGTACTCAAATACTGCTAAATGTGGTTTAAGGAGTACTTCAGCTACCAGGTTGACTGTTGAAATGTGAACTCGACTGGGCACAATGAACTTCTTAAAATAAACTTTTTTTTTTTTAGAACTGTGGCAACTACAGTCCATTCAACAAAACTTTTGTGATGTGTCAGAATCACATAATGGATACACATTTAGGTGTGTGTGTGTGTGTGTGTGTGTGTGTGTGTGTGTGTGTGTGTGTGTGTAACCAGTTCATAGTCCACCACTGGCTGGAATCATGCATTCTTTTGCAGAAACAGAAGCTGGTCTACGTGTTTTGGAGTGAGCATTCTCCGCTGTGCAGTTACGATGACTCCGGCAGTTGAGAACACTCTCTCTGATGCAACGGTGGGAGTTTAGAGCAATGAAAGAGAGTGGTTGGTTGACTGGGTCAAGGTTGTTGAGGTTGTTGTTCGTCTACATCTTTAATGCTAATCTCTGGGTGATGGCGTACCATGTGAGTTCTCAAGTTTGTGGTGTTTCCAAAAACTTTCGCTTTGCAAAGCCTGCATATAGCATGATTCCTATCAAGTTCCGTCTTCCCCTCGAGGTTATAAAAGCCGAAATGTGTCCAAACTCTCACCTTCAATGAGGATGGAGCAGGTTAAATAATTTTTTCTGTGAAGTTTGCCATTGTTTGCGCCGACTAAGCTACTTCCGCTGCACTCATTCTTCTTCTGATTATGACATGAGTGCCCAGGCGTCAGTGTGAATTTGACGCAGCGCCATCTATGGGAATGGCGAGGTAATGTCATTTCAGGACAATAGTGTCAAAACAAAAACAAAAAATATGAATAGATTTTTGGAATTCTATTATCGATTTTAAATCGGTAGAGCTTGAATTTCGATTTGAATTCAAATTGATATTTATTGCACACCCCTTGTACACATGCATTTGTACCGGCTGTATAAAATCATTAATACCCTTGAGAATATAAGGGTATTAGTAAACATAGACTGAGACATCTTCAGACAAAACTGGTTTGATATTTCTGACCTAAAACAAGATTTATTAATGGTTGGCTTTATTGTAAAAATATATTTCCAATATATTTTTCAAATATCAGTTAGAATAAGAAAAGCACTAAACCATTCATTCATTCTGTATTCTGCCAAATCCTGTTTATATTTAGTCAGGGTATAATGCGTTGTCATATATGCATTATGGCAAGTTGCTTTTATGATTGCAATTTTTCCTTCTGCTTTGCACACACACACACACACACACACACACACACACACACACACACACACACACACACACACAGTATGCATAGCTGCCTTATGATTCACAAATATGCAGTATAAAAGCATCCAAAAAGACTACACAAACACAGGCATTTCCAGACAGTACACACACTGATGCACACTTGCCCTTGTATGTTACTTGAAGCGCTTAATCTCTTCAGTGCATAAAAGCAGACTGTAATTTGATATTCTACAACAGAGTGACATTGTAGACATCACAACAAAGATCCAAACAGCTGATGTCTTTGATTCTTCACATATGACCTTTTGTGATGCTTTTACAGGCAAATTATTGTCCTTCTGTAACCTAAAGGTACAGTCTGTGATTCAAATATATAAACTCACCTATGAAAATGTAAATTGTGACCTGCACCTAATTTTGACTGTCAAAAATACTATTTGGCCTTTTAGGTGTTAACAGTTTGACTTGGGTGTATGTTCCACAGCATGTCTTCTCTAATATCACACTATAGTCTTACTACCTAATAATCTCCACACACAGATGACTTTGTGGTTTTTTTAGGTACACCTAGCTAAAACTGATGCAGATTAATACAAGAGTCCTTTAATAAATCCTTCATGCAGGTTAAAATGTTCAGTTTTTCCTCCTAAGAGTATGCACCCCTCTAACCAAATCAGACCTACTTTACGAATAAACTAGTTTTGTCAATTATTTCCCAGTTAGTTTCAGTATAGTTTTCTGAATGAAAAACATAAAATGAATGATGATGATTAGTGTATCTTTAACTATCCAAATTCTCTTGGTTAGTTACTCCACAACATGATTTGTGTTGTCAGTTGGCTTTAAGTCTTTGATTAATGTAATTAATGTGATATGTTGGGTACTCGTAGGTGTACAGATCCAATTATTGACAAATTATCAAAGATGTTTATCAATATTAATAAAGTTATGCATATGGTTATTATACATTTATCAAATCAACAAACAATCAAAATGGGGCACCACCCTGAAACTTCAGGGGCCAATATTGAACTGTGAAATAGTCTCATTAGTGGTGTTCCCTTTAAAATACAGATCTTAACTTGGTTAATCTATCTGATTCTTTAAAGGGACAAAAGGAAGGGTGACGTTTTAGCACTACCTGTGTTCAACCAGCAATTATTACAATAAGTACACAAATAATCATAGACGACTGCTATTTAAAATATAGTAGAATTTATTAACTTCAAAATTATCAATGGCCAATCAATAATCCTTTGGTCAATTAAAACCAATATACGTTTATTTTAAGTACAACAAAACAAACCAAACCAGCATGTCTCTGTAAGACACTGTGTGAGTGAGTGAGTGAGTGAAAGATAGAGATAGAGAGTGTGAGGAGGAGGGGTGAAGAAACCCGGGGGTTGCTAGGCTACGTCCCAGATTAGCCGTTAGCTCATTGAAGCTAGGCTAGGTGTTAGCTGCACAAAAGCTATCTAGCCCAAGAGGGCGGCAGTGGGCTGCGTTGCAGGCTCCACGTGGCTAGGCTAGCCAGTTAGCTCTCCAACTAACGTGTTGCAGACAAAAGGACACACAGGAGCGCAGTTGTTGAACGGTGTGTGCTCTGTAGCTAGGTGACTAGCTGTTGGCCAGCCGTTCACCTTAGCGAGTATGTGTAGCTATGTGTTCATATATATGTGTGTGTGAGAGAGAGGTTAGTGAAAGAGGGAAGAAAGAGATATATACTTAGATCTTGGTTATCGATAATGACCAGCCCTCTCCGTCACTCATGTCTGGACTAACGTGAAATTAGGGCAGACTCTGAGAATTTTGTCTGACTGAGGGGACGTTCATTATAACCACTCCGGTGTACAGTACCTAAACTCCGTGGAAGGAGCTAGCAATGTAGCATTTACAGTTTACCCAAGCTACATTAATCAACACATCATCAACAAGTATCGTGATCAAATGATACATTCACAGCAAAATAATGGGACACAGCGGTCACCATCAGATTAACAATCAACCGTACATCCGTAGCACATTATTAATCAGATCACATTAATGATAACACAAATAGAAATGATAGCAAATTACTCATTAATAAAACACACCCTGTTCTAATCTGCCCAGAACACTATGAAGTCTCTTACTTTGGGTGTGCAGTTTGTTGTTTCTGTCCATAGATTTCCACAGAAAAACAGAATGAGTCTGTGTGCTAGTCAGCGTCACGGAGAAACTTGCTGCTCCCCGGGACAGCGGGGAACAAGCCAGAGTCGACTTTGAAGAAACCGTGTCCGATTTCCTTCTAGAGAACGTGTTGTTCTCTCTGCAGCGTTGAAACACGACGTGTGTTTCCAGGATCCAGTAGTGTTCGTCAGAACACCTCAAAATAGATCCACTTTGTCCAGAAGTGGAAGTATTTTGCACAAGCGCTGGCTCGCTCCCTTCAGCAATGGGGTTGCAGTGGAAGGCAATAAAAAAAAAGGTGTGTCCAAAGGTTTTATAGGCTAAGGCCTCATGCTGTGTTCAGGGGCCGTTATTCAGAGATCTCTGAGGAGGTGTGAACCACAAGCTTGTAGTTTTTAGAGTTGTGACCACTTTGGCCATTCCTTCGTGGTCATTCGGCCATTTTGTTTTCTTTTCCCTTGGGGTGACCTGTGGGAGTTTGGTAACAAGGCTGTGGACTTTACACATAGGCCAAGATCCTTTGTTTGAAAGACCACACGGTCTCTGAGTCTTTTGTCTCTGAGTAACGGTTGGCCACATGTGTTCTTTCGTACAAGATCAGTTTATGCACATTTGTTTTTGATCCAACAGATAGTAATAGATAAGTGACACTGGATAAAGGGTGATACAAGAGGCAAATGAAGGCTAACATCAGTGCCCATTTTGTAGTCTTTGCCCCTCACTACTTCATTTATTTATCCATTCATTCAATCAGGAACATGTCAAATTATTGAGAAAATTACAATTTCAATGCCACTTCAGTAGACCATTGAGACTAAAACTGCTCAAACTAAATATGAGTTTGTGTGTTACCGTTTGTTTATTGCTGCTAATGCTGCTGGGAGGCACTACACCAGTGTTTATGGCTCCCGCTTTCCGCATACAGTCTTCATCTCTGGTTGAACATTCAAAAACTGGACAAAGCCCAGAGCTACTCTTGCCATATAGAGGTCTTCCAGTATCTGGGTTCATTCCCTCTGTCAGGAAAACAGTGTAAAACAATGCCATTGCCTTGTGTACCCAAAAGTAACAAAGACAGATTGTGTAGCTATGTAAGCCAACAACTTTGCCTGGAGGACATAATAGCTTGTATAGAGCGTTTTCACACCTATAGTTTGTTTGCTCTGGTCCGACTTAGTTCATGAGTTTGTAAACTTGGAGTGATATCCCCTTGGTTTGGTTTTGTTTCACACCAAAATGCGTCATTACAAACCACGGAAGAATGTTCGCTCCACTTATTCAGTCAGATGTGTCTGGGGCGGGAGCAAGAAAGTAAATACAGGAAGAAGGTCCTGTGTTCTGCGTGCATACTTCTTGCATCTCCATGGTCAAACCAGCTCATTTAATTTAAATAATCAGACGTAAGGAGTGACGTTACTACATCTGCTCTGGTCACCGAGACTTTGCTCTGCCGGTGCCTGTCTCCAACTTTAGCGGCAGCTGGTTTGACCACGGAACTGTGAGTGACGGCGAGCTTGACCGCAGTCTATTTCTGTGAGAGAAACATTGCAAGCTGCTACAGTTTGCATGATCTGGGGACATTCTAAAACGCTTAACGTAAAAAAGCTTAACGTGGTTTAATGTACCTAAACAACGATCAATGATCACCATATTTCTCTCTATTATTGCTTCTCATAACCACTGAAAATTGTCAAAATATCAAACCCAAAGTCCAATTATTATGGCCGTTCTGCATCATTGAGGCCTTTTGTAAGGAAAAAACTTAACGTGGTTTAATGCACCTAAACAACAATCAGCTGTTTCCTATAGGCATCAATGAATAAAATGTTTAATGTCAAATAACATCCATAATAATTGGACTTTGGGTTTAATTTTTTGACAGTTTTCAGTGGTTATGAGGAGCAATAGTAAAGAGAAATTTGCTAATCATTGATCATTGTTTAGGTCAATTAAACCACGTTAAGCCTTTATCTTGTCATAGGCGCCAATGAAGAAGAAAACGTTAATGTGAGATAACTTCTGACAGGCTTAAGTGTTCATGACAAGATATGGCCATGAGAAATTTTTTTATCATTGATTGTTGTTTTCTGACCTTAAGCTTTTTCACGTTAAGCATTTTAGAATGTCCCCATGATCTGCCTTAATCTCAGATTGCAAAGCACGCCTGACTACAGGAGTCATTTCGCTCCGACTTGTAGAGTAAACAGTTCGAGAATGAATCACATTCTTACCACAAACAAAGTTTTCAGAGTTTGATTGAATCGTACCGAGACCACCTCATCAAGAAGGTCTCGGTACGTTAGTTTCGTCCGCTTTTGGTGCGCATCCAAGTTAGATTGCTGCATTTACACCTGCCCAAACGCACAGCACCAGGGGGAAAAAAAACTCTAGTGCGATTCAACCAAACTAAATGAGGCAGGTGTGAAAGCCCCCTAAGAATAAATAACTTGTAAACTCAACTCAAAGTTGCTTTTTTACTATATATGTTCTATTAAATAGTGACAAATGTACAACTTATGACTCAGAGTTGAAGTGATGGTCACAGTGCACATTCTGCCAAATATGGGTATTACTGAGCAGAGTGGAGGTCCTGGCCATAATGCTATTGCAGTACCATCAACTTACTGCAGTAGGTGGTACGTTTTGTAAAGATTAAGCATTTATTTGGTGTGTAACACAGTACTGCATATCTAATATCCCTCCCTGTGGGCCTACAATTACATTTATTGCATTACACCCACAACTTGGAGAGTAAAATAACTGCTTTAATAATGGCGGTTAGAGTTTATGTCTGCAGCACAGTGACCAACAGAGTATTAGGGTGATACATGCAGCCTGTTGCACGGTGAATTACAAATGTGGGATACTAGGTTATGTATCATCTTTTTGATAACAAACTCTCGAGTTCTTATGATAAAAGTGATGTTATTGCACTATTTGGTCACAACAACCATGGGGCATGTTTCAGACACATGTAAAAGGAGTTTCAACGGTCATTTGTCGTGAGTTTTAAATGGTACCTCAGACATTTATTTGGATGATCTAGCTGTCACAGCTTACACCTCTGTCAGTGTAGCCTCTCTATCTCGGCCAAACTGACAGAAACTGGCCAAAACCCAGAGCTAATCTTGTCAGTGAGATGACCCAGTTCTTCTTGTTTCAGGGTGCATTCCCTCTGTCAAAAACTGGGATTTTAGGGGAAAATGTGTCGGAGAGGAACTCAATAAGAGAAAACAACCTGCAGTGTCACTGCCTTATATTGTTTTCTGACACCAACAATCTGATCCCTGTGTGTAAATCTGAAACAAGTACAGAAGAGATTAACCATCCTGCTCTTTGATTTCATGACAAAATGGCTTTTGTAGCTCTGTTTCATCTGGATTTAGGCCAGTTCAAGAACACCAGAGTACTTGCAAACTACAGCTTAATAAACAATATCCCTTCTAATGTGAGAACCACATTAGAAGAACCAGAATGATCATACATTTATGCAATTTTACTTGACACACAGTGGAGAGCAACAAAAATAAAAAAAAATAAAAAATAAAATATAGCTGAGCCTCATCATTGTCTTTTCACAGCGGTTCATGAACACATCACTGGAGTATCAAATCTGTCACCTTTGTGTTATAGGACAGACTCTGCATGCAGCCTGGCCATTCAGACCAGATGACTGTAACTGAATGATATTAACGTTAAAGTAAATTTTGAATCTACGAGTCTGCAGCTGATCAAGGCTAATGAAAATGAATGAAAGAAAGACAAAAAAAAAAGATAAAGTCGAGATAGTAAATCTTGTGAACTTCAATGCCATCTCCCGTGAGGCTCCAACAAGTTTTGTCCCTGTCCCCACATTTTTTCCCCTGATTGTCTCATTTTCCTCTGCTTTCTTCTCATAGCCAAAAACTAAGTTGGAAACTAACATTGATGAGGTTGTTGCATTCATGCTTACAAAGCTTCATATAAAACCGTTAGTCTCTACCTCGGTTGCTGTGTGTGCACATGTTTTTTTTTCTGATTTCACCCCATCCTCAGTAGACCATGATTCTCTTTCTCCTTTTGCTATTGTAATTTACCCCGAAAACTAATTGAGGCAGCAACTAATGCTGTCTGTCTTTCTGTAAAAATATATAAATAAGAGTCAGGGAGCGCGGAGTGGTTGAGACTGCCAGATCTGTGGATGACAGGTAGGACGCAAGATATCTATCTCTCTCTCTCTCTCTCTCTCTCTCTCTCTCTCTCTCTCTCTCTCTCTCTCTCTCTCTTTCTCTCTCTCTCTCTGTAAAACTACATCTGTTTTGCCAAACCATAAGAACAAACATACATAAACAACAACAAGGAGTAAATACATCAGAGGCCCGTTTCAGAAAGCAGAGACCTGTACTACGAAGCAAGATTTGGCGTTAACGAGGTAACTTCAGGTTCAACCCAGGTTTTTCTGTACCACAACGGTGGATCACTTGTTATCGGGTTCAACGCCTCTTTTATGTGAACCCGCGCGCCGCTGGATTGGGAATCCCTGGGTTGATTGAACTAGTTGTTAACCACCGTGACACAGCTTCTGCGGGACCGCAGTTGTTAGGGTTAGTGAAGCCGGGTAACTGAAATAAATCCAGGGCATGTTGATCTTGATTCGTAGTACAGGCCTCAGGTTTAGTAAAAACTCTGAGTTTGTTAACCCTGAGATGAGGGAAACTCTGGGTTTTCTGTTTCAGAAAGAGTGGAAACTTAACCTCAGAGTCAGTTACTATAGTAACTGAGCCTGTGAACCTAACCTGGTCGGGAGCAGGTTTTCTTCAATAAACCTCGATTTTCTCTCAGTCTCCTCCCTCTGACACAGCGCTCTTTCATTTCCTCATTCATTCATTCAGTCTGTATCAGGCACATTTTAGCGCAGGTTGTTATCTGCATGAAGAAAAAAACAGGGTTGGTTTACTGTGTTAGGCAGACTATAAACCTTTTTTTTTTTCTCAAAACATGGCATTTCCTTTTGTCAACGATCCCGTTGATGAAGAAGCTATATTACTTCACAGGGAGTTAAACATACGTCAGGAGGTGATATTGAGGCCCGACTAGATGCATTTTTATTTCCGGATAACTAACTATTTGAGCAGTATCGTTTTTCTTAACAGTCCATCAGATATGTAGGCTTATATAACCTTATCTGTCCTCATATCACTACCGTCACCCATCGTGGACATGCTCTACATCCCAGCAGATTCTTTGTGTCACATTATGTTTTTTTGCAAACGGCAGTTTTCTTTACAACATTGGTGATGCGGAGCATATTAGTAAAGCCACTGTAGTAAAGCGCCGTCAGAAGAGTGTGACTCACTCTGAAACATTTTTTAAACGTTTTTGTAGTGTTCCCTGGGCACAAACCAGTAAGAGCCATTAAAAAGGAGTCCCACAGTATTGCAGGTGAATGAAAAGATTATGAATTATAAAAAATGATATAGGTGCTGCAGCTTCAGAATCGGATTAGTAGGCCTAGTACTTTTTTTCGCCCGCAGGAATCCACCTATGAAATAGATAATAGGTTCAATACCATTCACTAGTAAATACTTATGATTAAATTAGTGCTGTCAGTTAAACGCGTTATTAACGGCGTTAACGCAAACCGTCAATTTGTTTATCGCGAGATTAACGTTCTTTTAGGCCAAGCAAACTTTGTAGTGTTTTTCACATGCTGTTGTAACAACTAGTAATGTTAGAAAAACTAAAACACCACACCGGATCTAGCTAGACCGGAAACAAAACAACAGGCACGCCGCATACACTTGTTTGGGCTTGCGAGCCGGCCAAAGCGTAGTAGGCTAACATTATTGACGCTAACGTTTTGAGTGGATGGCGAGCGCGAGATGCTGAAATGGATGCCAATAAGATTCTGAATGGAAAGTTTACGGAGAAAGTTGCCCAACTGGAACTGCTGCAAAGTGCTGCAAACGCTCATTAACTGGTGATCACCGGACGTCAGTGAGTAATCAAAATGATTTAGAAGTTACTGCACACTATATTGACTATGTATATCAGCATATGGTTTTAGGACTGTGTTGTTTCGTTTTTTTGACTTTTTGTCATTTGGGACATTGCCCACCCTCTTTTCTGTCCAGGAGAATTGTTACATTCCTTATTAGAAAAACGTAAAGGTTACAAATGTCCTGCTCTGGCATCCGATTTTTGGACCATTTTGTTCGTACTGTATAAGCAATGTGTTACATCTCAGTTAGGTTAGGTACTTGTAGGAATTGTGCAATAATGACAGATTCACACATTTTTCTTTTGTTTACAGTAAATAAATAATAAACAATTACAAATCTTAAAGTCAAGTTCATAAAGTAACTTTCTTTGCATTCATTTGATTGCCAATTAAGATACACTGATAAGAATGGCTTTCTATTGTTAATATGTTGTCATGAATCCCGCTTCCTGAGTCTGTTTTCTGCCCGAGTTGCCTGTATTCTGTCCTGAGTCTGTTTTCCTGAGTTTCCTGAACGCACCCTGTCTGGTTGCCTGGCGACAAAGCAAGGCGGGAGATCTCTCTATTACCCACACCTGCATCTCATCAGCTATCTGCACACCTGGTCCTGATCATCACCTCTTCACTTCATAAGCTCTGACCTGACATCCATTCCCTGCCGGATCGTTAGCCATGAACAGTATGTTGTACCTGCGTATCAGCCTCAGTTTGCTAAAAGTTCGTTTTGCTGCTCAGTGATATTTGCCTGCTGTTAACTTACCTTCGTTTCCTCTGTCTGCAGTTACTCTCCCGGGATATTCACTCCTTCACACCTCTGCTTGGTCATCAGTTTCATCAGAAACAACGTTGGATCTGCTCATTCCCTCCCACCTACTCACCTCCACTGCTTGCCCCGTCACCTGTATTCTCCTGCTTCCACATTCGAATCATTAAATAAATACTCACCTTTATTCTACTCACCTTGTCCTGGTCTGCTTCAGGGTACTGCCCTAGTTTATTGTGACATATGTACTTAAAAACAGTTCTGAAATGCAAAATAATAGAATTTCATTAATGTGATAAAACATGCGATTAATCGTGATTTAACTATAGGAATTTGGCGATTAATCACGAAAAAATTAATCTTTTGACAGCCCTAGATTAAATATGAAATGAATACACTATATTGGAATTTATGCATTTACTCTAGCAGCAATTTTCTCACACGGAAATTCTCTCTCTTTTGCAGCCACCGCTATGTCCCTCAAAGGGTACGTTGAAACAATAATATAAAAAAGAAGGGGGAAAAAAATAATAATAAATGATAATATATACAATTCTCTACTTATTTTGCCTTATATTGTGGCAGAAGAAGACATATTTAGCTGCTAGCCATGCTGTGTTTTTATCTTCCCCTAATAAAAAAGGGAGCTTTTTGTCCTCTGGTATATGTTTTGTAAATGTAAGTTTTTTTTTAAATATTTGGTTCTTAAGTCTTAAGAAGAATAAGAAGTGTAATTCTGTTTCGATGTCCTGGTGGCAGTATGTACAGACACGTTCCTTTCTTGGTCGCCACAATTTTAAATGTCGACCTCTTTCAATTTCCAGCTCATGGTCACTAACTCTGTATTTTGTTAAAATTTGTTTTTCTTTTGGATTTTTTGTTTTGAGATATTCGGCCAATTGGCTATCGCTGTTCAGGGATTGACAACAGAGGAGTTTGTGTTGTATTTTATTTTCATTTTGCCATTGTTCTGTATACTCGTCTTTTAATTTAATTTAAAATGTTTTGATTGAAAGTTTAGCTGCGTGTACCTCCGAGCCAGCTGTTCCAGGGGGTGGACATCTGAACGCTGCTGGTTGCTCAGGAGAGCTTTGTATGCAATGGAATTTTTATCAGCTTGATTTAAATGCTGCCAACATTTAATTGATCTTTTTTGGATTTGAATTTTCAGAGGGAATATACCGAGTTCTGCTCTGCATGCATTGTTTGGGGTGTTTGGGCGAACTTTTAGAATAATTTTACAGAATTCCAATTGTAATTTTTCAGTGGGAATTTTATCCCAGTTTTAAAATGCAGAAGTGGCGTTGCGTTCTCACTTTTTATTCTGCATTTAGAAAAGCGTTCTGGGGGGGAAATCTGCGTGTATATGGTAACGCAAAAGTGTGTGAAATTTGATATAGTATGCACACCAGGTGGCTAGGTGGTAGTGTGAAGCACTGTCACACAACACCACCAAGTCTGCGCCCCTGTATAGAACCTTCCTTCTACTTCTCTCCCTAGTAGCACAAAACCAAAACATGGCGAAGCGAACAACAAAAGCTGACAATTTTGTCTGGACAGACAAGGAGGTGGAGTTATTGCTGCAAATAATGCACACACACAGACACACATGCAAACCTTCCCCAGACTGCTTTCCACACAAATGCCTCTGTAATAGTTAGGGTCCAATCTGTCACCATTTTATTTTTGTGATACATTTTTTATTAGCACCTTCAGACATACAAAACTAGAACTAGAGACAGGTAATGTCAGATGGCGCACAGAACAAAGAAACACAAATTGAACAAGAACAAAGACCCTCTCCCACCCAACACCCTCTGCGGTCTCAAGGAAGACAAAACAAACATACAGAAACCACACCTTGCCTAATCACTCTCCTCTAGTTATTGTGGGGCTGAGGTCATTAAGTCTGGATATTGTTTATATTTGTGCTGCTGCGCTTTCACATAGGCTGATAGTTGATGATTTGGCTTTGTTAATCCTTGCTTTAGAGAGCTCAACCATAACTATGTCCAGAAAATACGCCAACCACTGTTTTATACAAAGCGAGGGAGGGGGGAGCCAGCACTGAGCTATCATTTTCTTGGTTGCAGTTGAGCCGGCTAGCCACATTTTCCTGTCTCCCAAGCAGGTGTAATTAAGAGTCGTCATTAAGCAACAAAACAATTGGGTCAGTAGGAACTCGACATCCTATCACATCAGATATTATTGATGTTGTTTTATCCCAGAACTCATGCACCTGTTTACACTCCCAGACCATATTCAGGAAAGTTCCAGTTTGTCCAGGTGGACAGAAAGTACAATAGGGAGTGTGAATGACTTTGGAGACTTATCTCTTCTGAAGAGTGCAATATGTCCTATGGAATATGTTGAAGTGGATATACTGGCGATTTGGGATTTTGGAACAGTGGAAAATGTTGTCCCAAACTGTCTCCCAATTAATTGCGTTCCCCTCAGGGCTCAGCTCTCATTCCCATTTCTTTACTATTGGGAGTTATCCTATGGATACTTGCATCAGTTTAGCATACATCTTGGACACTAATCCTCTCACAGGAAAATCAACAAACCATTTATTGAAAACATTACATAACATTTTAGGGCTAATCTTATGCACAGATAAAAGTGGAGGGATGTCCTCTGGACCTCAAAACTAGCTTTCAGGTCTTCAAAACTCAACATATCTTTCTCATTGAATAGCTGGTCTAAAGTATAAATACCTCTGTCACTCCACTGCTTACAAGCAAAGGGTTTGTTACCAGACATTAAGTGTGCATTGTCCCATATTGGGGTATTCAAATGGCACTTACTGGTGTAGCACAGTTGCTCCTCCACCTGTTTAAAGTTGGTCAATGTGTTGGTGATAATATGGCCATAGGCTAGCATGCACTTTTTTGGACACACACCTGCAAAGGCAAGGTCTTGCAGTGTTAGACTTCCAGTGAGGCTTTGCTCTATTTCTCTCCATGGAACTGTAGATGAGGGGTCCATCCACACTCGGAGGGCCCTTAGCTGAAAGGCTCTGTGATACACTAACCATTTTTGAAAATAGAGGTGATGACTCCATAGTTCCCGATCTCAGGAAAAATACCAGACTCCAGAACAAGGTTGAACAGCTTGTGGAGGGCTGCCTGCAGTCTCTCTCTCTCTCTTCTCTCCCCTCCCCCCTACATGTTGTGGGTATTTTTGCTCCGACAGTTTGGGGCTATAGCAAGCAGTGATATAGTGGATGGGATGGTAGGCTTGGAGACTGTATGTGTGTGTGTTTGTGTGTGAAATACAGAGAGAGAGAGATAAAGAGAGAGAGAGAGCGTGCCACGCAACACAGGCTTTTGGCGAGGACACCATCTGGCCACAGGCTCAAAACCTCATCCAGCATGACTGCTAGAAGATCAACAAAACATGCGTGCATGGAAGGTGCATTCACAGACACACACATGCATGCATTCACACACTCAAGTGCAATGATCAGTGGTAATTGTCTCATGGGGTCAATTATCTGATTTGGGTCATTGAAGGATTGTGCAAGTTGTTGCAAGTTGTTCTGGTTAGCATGACGTGAGTCCAACTTTCATGCAGGAGACGAGTTTGCCTCCTGTCACAGATCTACAATTAACCTTTTTATTAACTATACCCACAATCTTTCCTCAACCTTAACCAAGTGTTTTGTTTGCATCACCCTAACCATACCATAGTTTATCAGCCATAACCACAATCTCTCTCTAAACGTTGGCAGTGGACATAAAACAAAGTTACTGAACGATTGAGCGTAATCCAGGGTTTTGCAAATTGTTCCTGTCTGGCAATAGGTTGAACTAGGGGCATTTTTTTTCACCTGAGCATTCTCAAAAGTGAAAACTCTTTGTACATGGTTGAGTGAATCATCAATTAATCAGAAAAATTTATTCAATTTAACCTTTCCCAATATTTGTTACATATTTCACTATACGTACACTCACACTTAAGCCCGTAAGAAATCAGGTTCTTATGAATTAACAATAGTCAAAGCACAGCCTAGGCATGGGTTTGGGTATAAAGTGAATCAACCCACAAAATATACTGGTAATACTTTCAAAAAGTAAAAGAAAAGTTCATCAACAACTATCAACGCATTATTTATTCTTTTTTTTTTTAAATAAGCTTATTTGGTACTGTATATAACATTGTAGGCTTCAGCAATGCTATTTAACACATTCACACTTGTTGCAGAGTTTTCTAGACTTCTGTTGTGATACTAAGCTCAACCACAAGAAAAAAGGTGTTAACACTACAGAACCGCAGTGATCTGCTTTTGAATTTCCTGATATAACTTGCCCTACTAACTGGTGTGTGTGTGTGTGTGTGTGTGTGTGTGTGTGTGTGTGTGTGTAAATTCGCTGTATCGAGGGACACAGAAAAAATTACAGACAGATAAAATGCAGTGACAAGTGCAGATAGGACAGAACGTGGCCCATTAAATCACTATATTTAATTATCTTATTATGCAAGCTAATAAGAAACATCGCACTACCATAGGTACTCTTCTCCTGGTGTCTTGTTACAGAGACACTATGAGGCTGTCCTTACAGTGCAATGTTCTCACCAGAGGATGACGCTGACTTTCTACCTCTCAATGTCAAATAGTGTGTGTGTGTGTGTGTGTGTGTGTGTGTGTGTGTGTGTGTGAGTGTGTGAGTGTGGGTGAGAGAGAGAGAGAGAGAGAGAGAGAGAGAGAGAGAGAGAAAATGCTTAAAGTGAAAAAAAATCCTGAGCCTGAAACTTTTTTTTTAACTGGGGGGGGGGGTTCACAGTGTAATATTTCAATATGCACTCATTAAAGTGAATTTGACTGGCAAAACATTTAAAGTCCTTCTGACATTACACAATAATAAAAAGTCATAATTTGTAAGAAGTAAAAAGTTTTGGATCAATTTTTATTCTTCCAACCATATGTTAAATTAAGAGTCAATGTAGATTTCCATATTGCAATAATATCATAATCCCACAATGAATCATTGTGAAAACAAAACTTTCTAGATGTTGTGTTGTTACTTTGGCCAGGTCATCATCATATAGCTAGACATCTAAACTCTGGGACAAGGCCGTTATGTTTAAATACCTGTCATGCTGATTCCAAACAGACAGCTTTGTCAAGGCAGTTTGGGCTTCAGATAGCTTTTACACAGTGGCCATCGTTAATGACAAATTGTGTTCCGCTATGAACGTGCACACACGTGTTGTTTGTATCACAAACGCGGTCGGTCGGTCAGTGAAGGCGCAGTCGCAGTCGCAGCGGTAGCCATCGTTGCCGGTAACGTACTCGTATGACAGAGTGCGCGGACTGAAGCTTTGTGACTAGCAAGCACTTTCTTACCGCTGCTGCCGTACAGTATCTTCCTTGAACATGAACTGCAGAAGCAAGCACCTGGCTCCCTCAATTTGAGGCACCAAGTGCTAAACATCTTCCCGTCTCAACCCGTTTCCTCTTGTCCTCTATCCATGCCCAGCGCCATTTGTTTTTAACTCCTTTCTCAACTAAAGCTGTATCTACATGCTCCAAGTTTGATAAACTTTGCCTCCGTTTTTTTTTTTTTGTTACCACGGAGACCACACTGGCACCGCACGCTCACATTTTGGCAAAGACCCGCCCGACTTTGCATCTGATTGGCTAGAACTCGTTTCATTGTTAGGGGGAAGTTCGATGATTGGTTAAATCCAGCGCATCATAAACAAATCCCATGTGGACTTTTTAATTTATTTACTTTTTCTAAAATAGTCATACACCAGAAATCAGGCACCAGGCCCGAGTACTTTAAGCCATGCGTTAGTTAGAGCTGCGTTCCTCTCATATGATTGGTAGGTGCAAGTTCCCAATTTTTTCTTTCCTCACGGCCGCATGCCGGAGATCCAGCACGGTGCCGGAATACTTTAAGCCCTGCAGACAGAGAGAGAGAGAGAGAGAGAGAGAGAGAGAGAGAGAGAGAGAGAGAGAGAGCACGTGTTTATATTTGGATGCTCTTTTGTCCTGAACTTAATTTGCACTGTTGGGCCAATCACTCAGATGTGACCAAATTAAAGTGCGTTTCAGTAGCCAACACACACAGACACTCGTGCATGCACAGAGAGTTCATAAACGTAGGAAATAAATCACCAAAGCAAGCCCTAGTGTGACATATACCTCATTTCTGTGGCCCAGTATATTTGCAGTGACTAATCCTGTGAGAATCTGCTTCTACAATAGAAACATAAAATATTGGGGTTGATGTTAAAAGGAGCAAATGGGGTTTAGCTTAATTTCCACTAAGAATTTTTCCTAGAACATTGTTCAAAATGAATACAAACATAAATTGATCTTTTCAAAGAATCTTTTAAGTCCTGTTTTCCAAGTCAAAGTTTTCCCCAGCCACTGCTCATTAAATCCTAGGCCAGACTACATTCTCACTCTGGAAACACTTTGAAATTTCAAGGCCAGGCCCTGAACTACAAAGAAAACTTTTAAAGTGAACGCAGCTGCAGATTCCTTATTTTCACACGATGCCCTTTATAGCTTTATCTTGTGGCTGTCAGTCAGCACCCCTTACACATGCCTCTTAATTCGACTAGAATTCGACTAGAATGCAGAAACCACCATATATATATATACAGTGGGGCAAAAAAGTATTTAGTCAGCCACCAATTGTGCAAGTTCTCCCACTTAAAAAGAAGAGAGAGGCCTGTAATTTTGATCATAGGTACACTTCAACTATGAGAGACAAAATGAGAAAAAAAAATCCAGATAATCATATTGTAGGATTTTTAATGAATTTATTTGCAAATTCCTCTGGAAAATAAGTATTTGGTCACCACAAACAAGCAAGATTTCTGGCTCTCACAGACCTGTAGCTTATTCTTTAAGAGGCTCCTCTGTTCTCCACTCGTTACCTGTATTAATGGCACCTGTTTGAACTTGTTATCAGTATAAAAGACACCTGTCCACAACCTCAAACGGTCACACTCCAAACTACACTATGGCCAAGACCAAAGAGCTGTCAAAGGACACCAGAAACAAAATTGTAGACCTGCACCAGGCTGGGAAGACTGAATCTGCAATAGGTAAGCAGCTTGGTGTGAAGAAATCAACTGTGGGAGAAATTATAAGAAAATGGAAGACATACAAGACCACTAATAATCTCCCTCGTTCCGGGGCTCCACGCAAGATCTCACCCCGTGGGGTCAAAATGATCACAAGAACGGTGAGCAAAAATCCCAGAACCACACGGGGGGACCTAGTGAATGACCTGCAGAGAGCTGGGACCAAAGTAACAAAGGCTACCATCAGTAACACACTACCCCGCCAGGGACTCAAATCCTGCAGTGCCAGACGTGTCCCCCTGCTTAAGCCAGTACATGTCCAGGCCCGTCTGGAGTTTGCTAGAGAGCATTTGGATGATCCAGAAGAGGATTGGGGGAATGTCATATGGTCAGAAGAAACCAAAATAGAACTTTTTGTTAAAAACTCAACTCATCGTGTTTGGAGGGGAAAGAATGCTGAGTTGCATCCAAAGAACACCATACCTACTGTGAAGCATGGGGGTGGAAACATCATGCTTTGGGGCTGTTTTTCTGCAAAGGGACCAGGATGACAGATCCGTGTAAAGGAAAGAATGAATGGAGCCATGTATCGCGAGATTTTAAGTGAAAACCTCCTTCCATCAGCAAGGGCATTGAAGATGAAACGTGACTGGGTCTTTCAGCATGACAATGATCCCAAACACACCGCCCGGGCAACGAAGGAGTGGCTTCGTAAGAAGCATTTCAAGGTCCTGAAGTGGCCTAGCCAGTCTCCAGATCTCAACCCCATAGAAAATGCCCAGCGACAGCCCCAAAACATCACTGCTCTAGAGGAGATCTGCATGGAGGAATGGGCCAAAATACCAGCAACAGTGTGTGAAAAACTTGTGAAGACTTACAGAAAACGTTTGACCTCTGTCATTGCCAACAAAGGGTATATAACAAAGTATTGAGATGAACTTTTGTTATTGACCAAATACTTATTTTCCACCATAATTTGCAAATAAATTCATTAAAAATCCTACAATGTGATTTTCTGGATTTCTTTTCTCATTTTGTCTCTCATAGTTGAAGTGTACCTATGATGAAAATTACAGGCCTCTCCCATCTTTTTAAGTGGGAGAACTTGCACAATTGGTGGCTGACTAAATACTTTTTTGCCCCACTGTATATATATATATATATAAAAATCAGTCAATTTTCTTTGCAATGTTTTAAAGCCATATTCATCATCAAATTATTTTTTTTCTTCTGTTTTGCTCTTCAAGCATTGATAAACAACATGTTAATTTGATTTGGATATTTGTGGGGGGGTTTTGTCCAGCAGGTTCTACAATCATTCTCTGGGTTTTTTCATAACATCTCTTCATCTCAAACATCATCAACAATGCATGCAGCATTTCTCAAGTACAGACTGAGCTACAGTGTTATTATTTAAAAAACATGACAGTCATATTGTGTTCCTTGCTCAGAGGTGAGTGGACAGATCCACTACAAGAGATGAGTTACACAGCTAGATGTCTAACTAATAAAGTTATTTCTGATTGGTGCTTATCCTCCAGTGACTTAATATGCTTACAGAGTACAAAAAAGCATTCAACCAAGCAAAGTACAAGATATCATTGATTCACAGACAGTGAAACAATTGTCCATCCCTGTCACACTATTGTCTTCTCAGAAGCTTCCACTATATGATTGATTCAGTCTTTGTTTGTCTGTGTTGAATGTAAGTAATGTAAGTGAAGTAACTATATCACATCCGCATGGCCGTGTAAACAGTGGCGGTTTTAGACAAATTTTACTAAGGGGGCCAAGGAGGGGCCAGTGTTTAACCAGAGGGGCACATTAAAAAAATAGCAACAAATTATATATAAGATTATAAACTTTATTTTACTTTAAAATCATATAAACATTTATTTTGTACAAGCGTGAGTGCACCTGCAAGAGAGGTAGGGTAAAAAATGAAAAATGTCTACATGCATAACAATATGTAGAGTCCATCATGACAGAATACTCAAGCCATGGATGAAGATTATACCAGTTTGGCCTGAAGGTCCGTCTTCTGTCCCCCATCAAAATGGTTGGGAATATATTCAAGTTGGGCTGTACTGGTACATCATTCTTGGACTTGCTGATATCTGTAGAAAAATGTACAGTAAACATAGGGCACATTACATTACATGTCATTTAGCTGACGCTTTTATCCAAAGCGACTTACAATTGCTGTATACAGTGGGGAGAACAAGTATTTGATACACTGCCGATTTTGCAGGTTTTCCCACTTACAAAGCATGTAGAAGTTTGTAATTGTTATCATAGGTACTCTTCAACTGTGAGTGACGGAATCTAAAACAAAAATCCAGAAAATCACATTCTATGATTTTTAAGTAATTAATTTGCATGTTATTGCATGACATAAGTATTTGATACATCAGAAAAGCAGAACTTAATATTTGGTACAGAAACCTTTGTTTGCAATTACAGAGATCATACGTTTCCTGTAGTTCTTCACCAGGTTTGCACACACTGCAGCACGGATTTTGGCCCACTCCTCCATACAGACCTTCTCCAGATCCTTCACGTTTTGGGGCTGTCGCTGGGCAATACAGATTTTCAGCTCACTCCAAAGATTTTCTATTGGGTTCAGGTCTGGAGACTGGCTAGGCCACTCCAGGACCTTAATATGCTTCTTACGGAGCCACTCCTTAGTTGCCATGGCTGTGTGTTTCGGGTCGGGTCGTTGTCATGCTGGAAGACCCAGCCACGACCCATCTTCAATGCTCTTACTGAAGGAAGGAGGTTGATGGCCAAGATCTCGCGATACATGGCCCCATCCTTCCTCCCCTCAATACGGTGCAGTCGTCCTGTCCCCTTTGCAGAAAAGCATCCCCAAAGAATGATGTTTCCACCTCCATGCTTCACGGTTGGGATGGTGTTCTTGGGGTTGTACTCATCCTTCTTCTTCCTCCAAACACGGCGAGTGGAGTTTAGACCAAAAAGCTCTATTTTTGTCTCATCAGACCACATGACCTTCTCCCATTCCTCCTCTGGATCATCCAGATGGTCATTGGCAAACTTCAGATGGGCCTGGACATGCGCTGGCTTGAGCAGGGGGACCTTGCGTGCGCTGCAGGACTTTAATCCATGACGGCGTAGTGTATTACTAATGGTTTTCTTTGAGACTGTGGTCCCAGCTCTCTTCAGGTCATTGACCAGGTCCTGCCGTGTAGTTCTGGGCTGATCCCTCACCTTCCTCATGATCATTGATGCCCCACGAGGTGAGCTCTTGCATGGAGCCCCAGAACAAGGGAGATTGACCGTCATCTTGAACTTCTTCCATTTTCTAATAATTGCGCCAACAGTTGTTGCCTTCTCACCAAGCTGCTTGCCTATTTTCCTGTAGCCCATCCCAGCCTTGTGCAGGTCTACAATTTTATCCCTGATGTCCTTACACAGCTCTCTGGTCTTGGCCATTGTGGAGAGGTTGGAGTCTGTTTGAAATAGAGTGTGTGGACAGGTGTCTTTCATACAGGTAACGAGTTCAAACAGGTGCAGTTAATACAGGTAATGAGTGGAGAACAGGAGGGCTTCTTAAAGAAAAACTAACAAGTCTGTGAGAGACGGAATTCTTACTGGTTGGTAGGTGATCAAATACTTATGTCATGCAATAAAATGCAAATTAATTATTTAAAAATCATACAATGTGATTTTCTGGATTTTTGTTTTAGATTCCGTCTCTCACAGTTCACAAAAATTACAGACCTCTACATGCTTTGTAAGTAGGAAAACCTGCAAAATCGGCAGTGTATCAAATACTTGTTCTCCCCACTGTAAGTCAGAGGCCGCACACATCTGGAGCAAATAGGGGTTAAGTGTCCTTGCTCATGGACACATTTGTGGATGTATCGCAGTGGGAATTGAACACAGATCTCCCGCACCAAAGGCTTGCGTCATATCCACTGCGGCATCACCACCCCACTACAACAACAACTACAACATTTATTGACTTATGCATGTATATCTGCATGTATTTCAAAATGTAGGCCAAGTATTTACTTAAAAAAAAGAAACAGTAGAGCCATATTGACACAAAAAGAAAAAAAAAACACAAAAAAGTTATATAACACAAAAAAGTTATATAACACGGTTATGTGCAAGAACAACAAGTCACTTACGAGATTAAATCGTTTTGCTTACCTTCGACTCTTGCAACAGGAGAAATCGTAGCTCCTCTCTCCAAGAGTAGTTGCTGAGCTCTCATTCACCGAGCAGCACCACCCATGAGCACCACACGTTGCAGGCAGGCTACAGTGTTTGGGTATGCCGCTCTAATTTACCCGTGTAGAACGTTGCGTCACACATTAGTTACGCTTTTGTCGCTCGCGTGTAAAATCAAAATAAATTCATAATTTTTTTATTTGGTCAGCATGGGGGGGCCACAGGAGTGACCAGGGACATGTCTACAGAGGCACGGGCCTCCCTAGGCAGACAGACGGACAGACAGACAGATAGACAGACAGACATGAAAGCAGGCAGCCAGTCAGCCAAACAAGCAAGCCATCAGGTGGAAAGACTGGCAGGCAGGTGGTCCGGTTGGCAGGTAGCCAGGCGGGGATGTAAGTGGACAGCAAGAAAGGCAGACCAGCATTCAGACGTATTGACTCCCAAGCAGTCAGGCAGAGTGACAGGAGGAGAGACATATAGACAGAGCGATAGACAGGGAATTATTTGACTGTGCCTCCCATCATCCCTTTGTGGTCCACAAAGGACTTAGGATGTGACATGAGGTATGTCACTGAAACCCCTAATAACAAGCAGAGAATTGGCAATGTAAAGTTTCGAAAGGCGACAGCAAAAAAAAAAACGCTACCTAGTACTTGTAGGAACTTGTTAATTAAACGGATGTTCGCCTCTGAGTCAGAAGTATACATGTTGTAGCTACTAGCTTATATGTTACCATATTAATTTACCATGCCAATCTTTACCTGAAGCCCCATCCAAAACAGTTTGTCCCAATCTTGTACACAGAGTTTTTGAATGATCACCACACTGTACCACATACTGTAAGCTTTAGGGGAATGAATGACATCCCTCTGCTGCATGTGCTGTATGGGGGCATCTCCTGTCTCTTTTCATTTATGGGTGTGGCTGTGGCTGAGCAGCGCTGACTTCCATTTCCTTCCCCATTGGTCACAGTGCTGCTTGCTGTCCGTGATGATAGAGTTGTCACTGATGTCCCTTCATCTTGCAGTGATGACCTTAAACGGTCAGTGAGGACCAAGTTGACTTTAATGGCCTTTAGGATGTCCAGACATATCAGTCAAACATTTTGACTGTTCTTTGTACTTTTACTTTGCTTTTTGTTTTCAACATTACAAATGCCTTCCTAAATGACCAACATGCCAAGTTACAAAAACAATTCATGCAACTTTTTTCTGAATTGCCATCACATCAACGACTGTTGGTCAGAGATATAGGCCTAACCACCTCTTCCCTCAGGGGTTTTATGGCAGTGTAACAACAGTTCAGGGAGGGAACAGCCATTATTCGCCCCCTGTCACAAGTACTGTATTAGCTTGACAGGAAAACATATAGGACATTTTATGTTGTTTTTCTGTTGGTGCAGCAAAGTTCTTTAACACTTTACTAGCTATGTAAAAAATTACCTCATGACTTGAAAATTTGATGTTATAGGCCTACCAACACTTTTTTTTGTCACTCACTCTGAATATTTTTTATTTTAGAGCAAGGGTTTTTGTTTTGGCATGATACTTGTCAAACCCAAACAGATCAATGTCCAATTTTTGCTGCTCTAACTGGTGATCTCATTAGCCCTGATCTGTAATCATAAGGTTACTACAGCTTCATTGTGACAAACTCTGTCCAATACATGTCATGTGAGCTGAATGACGGGGTTGTAGTGGCCTCGTCTCAGTATTTTCTGACATCAGCTGACAGGCTGAAGGAGTGAATGATGGCTTTTCATAAAGAAGAATGACAGTTTTACAGACCACCAGCTGCTCCCAAGCACTCTTATCTAACATCCCATTCACTGCTTGTGTATGTGGGTGTGTGTACAGTATCCCTGTGTGTATTGGTCTGCATGGGCTTGGGTTGTGTGTATTTGCTTTATTTGTAAAGGGACAGCTTCAAATAAACTGACGAAGAAAATTTGCATTGTAACACACTACGACTATCCATCAATTGGGAAATCAATTTAAAATATTAATAGAAAGGTGTCCATTTAGGATTCATTCATTTCTTATATTAGATGATGAGAATCTCCTCTGATATTTCAATCATTTAGCCTTTTTTTAATCCACTGTAACATGTAAAGTGGTAAACCTCAACAGGAGGTACAAATGGGAAAAAGGTGAATTCTTCTAATCAACAGGATCATTTTAGAAATAATCCTAAAGGTTAGTGGATTCTGTGTGTGGGGTTACAGGGGACCACCAGCGGCCTTGAGCAGCCTTATATCATCAATCTGGTGTACACTGTTAACATAGACTTGCTGACTCAGCTGCTATTAATCACTACTGTCATGTTAACCATACCACTGTCATTTGACCTTGCAATTTTTTGTCCCTAATAGCAGTTTGTTTACACAAATCAGGTATATTTTCTACTTTGATGTGCTTGAGTTCAATTATAAACAACACCTATCTTAAGACAGTTATTACCGCAGCCTAATATCACAGCTTTATGGAAATTACCATAATTATTAGAATATTTCATGTTTTGTGTTCTAACCAGAGACACTGTAGGGAGATTTCAACTTTCCACTGCAATCAGCCCCCTCCTTGCAGTGCTGCAGGAACTGGGAATCGTGATGGTGTCTCAGTCGTGCCTTTGAGCTCTGGCTTGGCTTGCTGCTCACAACATGGGCTTGTGTTGCCCGCTGGAGGCGAGGCGGGGGAAGGCACGCAAATGGAAGCAAAAGCTGAGGCGCTCCGTATTTCCCTGTCTCTCCCCCGCTTGCTGTAGATAACCGCGGCCACCCTATTGGTCCCCACAGCAGGGAGAAGAAGTATTGGCAGGCTGAGGGCTGCCAACTGCACATTTTTGCTCGCCCAAGTGCAGCCGAGAAAATTAACCCAGCTGAAGAATTGAGAATCAATGTGATTATTATTAGATACTTCTCAAAATTAAGAGCACGAAGAGAGAGAGAGAGAGAGAGAGAGAGAGAGAGAGAGAGAGAGAGAGAGAGAGAGAGAGAGCGAGAGAGAGAGAGAGAGAGAGTAGTCTTTCGTCCTGACTGTCATCCACAGGTCTGGCAGTCTCACCCACTCCGCGCTCCCTGACTCTTATTTATATATTTTTTCCTTGATGCGCGTCCCCGCTGCGAAAGCTGGAGAGGTCCTCACTCTCTACCCTCTTTACATCGCTTCCTCTCCTCCTTTCGACAGCATCCAGAACTATAACGCAACCGTCCCCATCACTCTTTTCCTCCCCTCCTCCTCTCTCTCTCACCGCCAGATATCTCTCCACTGCGTCTCTCACCCCTTTGCTTTCCCCCCCTCCCCACCACTTCCCCATCTCAGTCAGTCACTTCTCTGACGCACGACAGGGAAACGGACCCGAGGAAGGAAAGAAAGAGACATAAAAAAGCAGCAGCTGACCCAACCGTATGATCCACAGACTCTTGCTACTGCTGCACAGGACAGATACACGGTCCTGAAACCGAGAGAACACTCTCACCCGCTACATTGTTGTGGAGCGCTGCCCGGGGGCGGCGACGGCGGAGGAGAGGAGGAGGAGGAGGAGGAGAAGAGGGGAGGAAGAGAAAGCGAACGGGTACAAGTCGAGGGCTTGCATTTTAAGCAAACTGCTTAGAAAAAAAGGAGAGGAGAAAGAAGGGGAGAGAGTAAGAGACACCGGAGATCGAGAGTGGGAGAGACTGCATTCCTATCACGTCTTTATTTCCCCTCTCTTTTGCCTCAACCACTGACAGAGGCTGAGAGAAGGAGATAGAGAGAAATAGAGAGAGGGAAAGAAAGAGAGAACGAGCAAGAGAGAGATCTAACAAGATTCATACTAGTGGTCTTTTTTCCTGATGCTGTCCAATTGCTGTACGAAACTAAGGTGAGTGCATATGCTATGTTTGCCTCTGCTGGAGTGTATCATGAGGGAAATGTGTGTGTGTGTGTGTGTGTGTGTGTGTGTGTGTGTGTGTGTGTGTGTGTGTGTGTGTGCGCGCGCGCGCGCGTGCATTGGTGTCTGCATAGCCATGGACTTCAATAAGGGACAACAATCGCTCTCCATACATCGACGATTACGGATCGTCTGATCTATTGCCGTTTGTTCTTCATTCACCGTTTTCCTGCCAATGTCACGACGAAAGGCTACTGCATTATGCTTGGCATGTATTTCAACAAACACTCTGCTAACTCCGCTATATTGACAGCAAGGTTATTTTGGATGATTTATTTCAGTAAATGAAAGCGGGATTCTCGACCGCTTTGGTTAAACTGGTGCATGTTAGATCTAATAGTGTCTTAATAAGTTATACATTCAAGATTTAAATCTTGTAATAGCTCGTATTGAAATTTCCACTCAAGGCGATTTTTTTTAATTCATGTAAGTGCAGGGCTGTGGAGAATATCCTGAGTTTGGTTTTGAATTCGTGGCTCATTCACATGCGCATCTCTTCCTCTCTCCCTTCTCAATGCCCTGTTCTCTCTTTCCATCGCTCCCTCTCTGTTTCCTCCTGTTCCTCTAACGGCTCGGTCACCCCCCCTCCCCCCCGGTTCTTGTTCTCTTCCTTACAGCCCGGCATCGGACGGTGAGCGGGACGCGCCAGGCAACAACAGAACACATCGCAGGAGGATATGTGAAGTTGGAATCCCAGTAAACTAAGTAGGTATACCACTCTATTTGATATACCCCAAGGGAATATAATATGACACGCACTTGTTGTAATTGCGTTAAATGTCGTTATTACCTTTTTGACATCGCATCTGCGCTTTCTGATCTCTATCATGGAGGCGGAATCAATACATCCTGGAGGATTACGCACGGAGAAGGCAATGAAAAAAGTGAATTTGACAGGGAGATCTCTTTTTTTCCCTCCTTGGCGCGTTTTACTGTCACGTATTTTTTTGGGATTACAATATTTTTTCCCCCTGCTTTTTCTCTTTTCCTGTTTGCTGGGATTTTGGTTTCAGCACAATGGACAGCGGCTCTGCTCCGGCAGCCCCAGCGCATCTCCTCTGGATTTCCAGCACCCTCGTTTGAACGGACAGCCCTGTGCGTGCGTGTGCGTGTATGAAAAGTCACAGCTTAAACAAAAGATATCCAGAGGCTATGTGCATGCGTCCGTGTGTGTGTGTGTGTGTGTGTGTGTGTGTGTGTGTGTGTGTATGTGACTGTTTCCCACCTAAGACCATGGAGATAGTAGCTAAACGGAATCTTCAATCAGCCCATCTTTTGTTTTGTTATTAAAGCGAAATTTGACAAACCTTTTAATTAAATAATATTAATATATTGTTTTTTTCATGTGTCCTCACTTTATATATGTTATTTATTTCTAGGCCGGCCGTACTTACTAAAACAGCCTCATGAGCTTCTCGGAGCAGCAACTTTGCCGTTGCTCCTCCAATCATCACACCAATTGGGAAAGCCCCAAGAAGTTGTATTGATTGTACTTTTGGTAAATGGCAGGTTCAATTACAACCAATAAGGCGACAGGTGTTTTTATTATATGGGTTAATACATGGGGCATTTAACCCCAAAAAAGTCGTGGACGAATAGCCTCGGCTCTGCCATTTTCTGCACGTCGGAGTCACTGGACCTATTGGACTATTTCCCCCTTATTTTTGACACGTGTTTAGCATCTTTACACTGGTAAATCCAGACCTTAAAATTTCTTTAGCCTTAGCGGCATTTTTTAAATCAGATATCTATGACCTATAGACAAGAACAGAACATGTAAACATGTTGAGATTCATTTTACCAATATGGATGTTCAGCCAAGTCCCTCGACAGTCCTCATCTTGTCCCACTAATGGACACGGAGCTGAAACCTATTCTGGCCCTATCTTCTTCCTGCATTAGACCTTCGATGCACCTACTCTAATTTCCAGCGCGCTTCTCTGGACTCTCATTTACTGAAAGAGGGATTGAGGTCCCCGTTATGTAATAAATACAGCAGGGGACGGTGTCTCATTTATTGTGACCTTACCAGCACGTCTGCTGTATAATAAATGGCAATTCCCCCTACATACTGACGTTAACTGCCTGGATGTGGAGATTTTTGTGAGAGTGTGTGTACTTCTGTGTGAACTCCCTACCCCAAATTGCTCCCTCCCATGTATTCTCTCTTCCTCTGTTCTTTGTTGCAGTGCTGTGAAGTGGCTCTGTCCCTGGAGCCAAGACTTCATCCCCTTGGTGTCAGCGAGGATGCTGTGGGTTACCTTGCTGAGCACCATAGCCTTAGGATGGACCACCCCGATCCCACTACTAGAGGACTCCGAGGAGATCGACGAGCCCTGCTTTGAGCCCTGCTACTGCGAGGTCAAAGAGGGCATCTTTCATGTCCACTGTGACAGTAAAGGATTTACAAATGTCAGCCAGATCTCCCAGATATGGAGCCGGCCCTTCAAGCTCAACCTGCAGAGAAATTCCATGAGAAAGCTTTACTTTAACAGCTTCCTCCATCTCAACAATGCCATATCTATTAATCTGGGTAATAACGCTTTGCAAGATATCCACGCAGGGGCGTTCAATGGCTTAGGAATACTCAAACGGCTGTTCCTACATGAAAACAAACTAGAGGTTTTCCGGAATGACACTTTTCTGGGGTTGGAGAGTTTAGAGTATCTCCAGGCAGACTACAATGTTATCAAACGGATTGAAAGTGGTGCATTCAGGCACCTTCACAAATTAAGAGTGCTCATACTAAATGACAATCTGATCCCTGTGCTCCCAAATTATCTTTTCCGGTCTGTGTCACTCACACATCTGGACCTGAGAGGAAACAGACTAAAGACATTGCCGTATAAGGGCACACTGGAGTACGTTGGGAGGAGCTTAATGGAAATCCAGCTGGAGGAGAACTCCTGGAACTGTGTGTGTGAGATTGTCCAGTTAAAAACATGGCTGGAGAGAATCCCTTATACAGCTGTGGTTGGTGAGATCACATGTGAGTACCCATTCCACTTACATGGGAAAGACTTACGGGAAATCAAGCGCAGTGAGCTCTGTCCGCTGCTCTCTGATGCAGAGATCGAGGCCAAGCTCGGAATTCCCCGGGTCCCATTCAGCAATGAGAACACATGGCCTACTAAACCTTCCTCCATGCTCTCCTCCGTTCACAACACAGCCTCTTCTGTGGAATACAAGGAAAGAGTTCTCAAGCCTACCAAACGACCTCGGCCCACAAAGAACCCCCCAACCCCTCGTAGCATCTACCCAGGCATCAACCAGCCCCCTGTTGCTGGCTACCAAACAAGGCCTCCCATCCCAATAATTTGTCCAGCTGGATGTACTTGCAACCTTCACATCAATGACCTGGGGCTAACAGTGAACTGTAAAGAGAAAGGCTTTCACAACATCTCTGAGCTCCTGCCTCGGCCCCTCAATGCCAAGAAATTATATCTCAGTGGGAACTTAATACAGAAAATCTACCGTTCTGATTTCTGGAACTTCTCAAGTTTGGATTTACTGCATTTAGGAAATAATCGGATATGCTACGTCCAAGAGGGCGCCTTTATCAACCTGCCAAACTTAAAAAGTTTATATCTGAATGGGAATGACATTGAGAGACTCACCCCTGGGATGTTTCGGGGGCTTCAGATGTTGAGTTATCTTTATTTTGAGTATAACGTCATACGTGAGATTCAACCTAACTCCTTCTCCCTAATGCCAAACCTCCAGCTAGTTTTCCTGAGTGACAACCTGTTACGCTCACTCCCAAATGAAGCTTTTGCTGGCACCAACCTTGCACGCCTCAACCTCCGCAACAACTACTTCCTTTCCCTGCCTGTGCATGGCGTTCTGGAGCATCTGACCTCTATTGTCCAGATTGATCTACATCAGAACCCCTGGGACTGCTCCTGTGATATTATCCCCCTAAAACAGTGGCTGGAAAAGCTCTCCTCTGTCATTGTGGTTGGAGATGTCATCTGCAAGACACCTGAGTTTGCTTTTGGGAAAGACCTGCGTTCACTAGAGGTTGAGGTCATCTGTCCTGAGCTTAAGTATTCTTCAGGCCCCTCACCCGCCCGGCCTGGTGGGGATGACCTTACCACGGGGAGCTCTGACATGGGGGAGGCAGGTGGAAGAGGGGCTGTCCCACTGTCTGTCCTCATCCTCAGCCTACTCATCCTCTTCATCTCTGCTGTGTTTGTGGCTGCCGGGCTTTTCGCCTTTGTTCTTCGTCGCCGGAAGAAGCTTCCATTCCGGAAACGTTCTGAGGTAGATCTGACAGGGATCCAAATGCAATGCCGGATTTTTGAGGACCCACCAAGGCAGAGCAGTGCCGGTAACACTGGCACACCAGAAAAACCGTCACCCAATATGCACACTCATACTAGTCACACACATGCTCATAGTCACGTTTATGATTACATCCCCCACCCTGTGACTCAGATGTGTAACAACCCCATCTATAAGCCTAGAGAGGGGGAGATAGCAGCAGAAGACAGAGTGCAGTTTTCAGAGAAGAAAGAAAATGGCAGCAGTAGCAACAGTAACTACAGAACCTTGTTAGAGAAAGAGAGAGAGTGGACTCTGGCTGTCTCCAACTCTCAACTCAACACTATCGTCACAGTCAACCACTCCACGGCTGAAATGGCAAGATTTCATGAGAACGGAGGGATCGGCCCTACAGTAATTGACAGTCAGAGGCCCACGCCAACAGTAGGCTTTGTAGACTGTTTGTATGGGACAGTACCCAAACTAAAGGACATGCATGTGGCGCATGCACACCCACCAGGCATGCAGTACCCGGATTTGCAGCAGGATGCACGGCTGAAGGAGACATTGCTTTTCACGACAGGGAAAGGCTGCTACCCCGAACCGTCCCAAAGCGATTACCTTGAGTTAAGGGCCAAACTTCAAACCAAGCCGGATTACCTCGAAGTCTTGGAAAAATCTTACCGGTTTTAACATCTCTAACCCATGGAGAAAAAAAAAACAACACATTCACTTTTCCACCCTCAAAACAAAAAAAACACCCAAAACCAATATCAAAAGAAGCAAACTTTAAAAAGCAGCATGGTATAAAATAAAATATTATATTACAACAAAGTTTCCCCACCAAATCACTTTGGAGGAGAGGCCATTCTCAGATATTTCAATGAAGTGCCTTTTTTCAGAGTAGCCAGCAATGTCAACAGCCGTTATTTTTATAATATATAAATATCTATATATGCCCAAGAGAGAGCAAAAGAGGAACGAGAAGGGCACCGGGGAATAAAACATACAAAACATCCTAAAATACATATGTCACTAAAACCCCTTTTTATGGAGTTACCATGATGTGCAAGACGCAGAGGAGCTGGACGTCTCCTTGACTTGGGAGGTTTCCTTTCTGTCTCGTTTACCCCTGACTAGGATGTACAAACACCCGGAGGCCGTGCACATTACGTTTGTAGGAAATGATCGAAAGAGAGAAAAATACATATATTAAAATGAACTGCAGTTTGCTGCATGCACTCGCTTCAGTGCAGGAAGCGAGGGGATTTACTCAGAACTATCACATCACGTTATGAACAGAGATACTGCAACACATTTACAGTTCAGTGTTCTATTTAATTTTTATATCTTATTAATATGGTTATTACTATTAATGAGGACTTCTGTCTATATCAGGGTGCTTCTCGTAAAAAAGGACGCGCCGACGCACGGATGGTAAAACATTTGTGAATATTATTATAAGACAATGCTCAAGGTTTTCTGGATATTTCCATGCACTTTGTTGACCAACCCCTCCCCCCCCCCCCCCCTCTCTTCCATTGCTTCTGGATTCTCCATTGTCACCCAGTAATGGCTTTGTAGGAGGCACTTTTAATGTTTTCTCTCTCACAAAGATTTGAAGAAAAATGTGCATATATTTATTCTGTAATTTCAGTGAAGAATTTAATTGTAAAGGTAATGTTCAAATCAATGTATAGTGATTATGCGTCTGGTATAGCCTTCTTAATAAAAACAAACTCTTCAATCAAATGATGAAAGGGTTGATGCCACGGGAACCTGTGTGTGGAGCAGTACTGACAGGCTGTGTATTTGGAGTCTTGTTAAATGGTATGTTCAAGCTGTGGCCAACCATCATGAGGTAATGCTGGAGATGGAAAAATAGCTACTGAACCAATAGAGTGATAGACAGGAATGTAGCGGAGGGCAATAAAATTTAAACTTTTAAACTAGTTTTTGGATTAGTACCAAATTAATTTAAGTTATAGGGAAAAGGTCAAATAAAAGGGCAAACAATTTTTTTTCTAGAAAATATAATAGCTTTTTCTGTTTATTGGTACTTTGTACTATGATCTTCACCTGCTGAATATCATAGTGCACTATTTTTATTTGCCACTACATTACAGGTCCTAGCTGGATGTAACGAAGGAAACAGATACAGAAAACTTAATGGCAGAACAAGTCAAGTGAATGCTGCTGGTTTTTGATTTGTATGATATGACAGGATCTATACTAAATCAGTATGGTACATTGCGATTTTAATTATCTAAACGGGTATTGCTGATGTAGGCTAATAAACTGTAACTGAGAGGGCGAAGCAAGACGTGATTGGAAGTCGCTCTTTGAATTTGCGCATCTAATTTCTGATTCCCTCCGTAGTAGCAAATGTGGATTCAGTCCACTGGAGGGCGATAAAAGGCGTTCAGATTCATTGGGTATTTCGTAGATTGGATGCAGTTATGATGTAATGCACAAAATGTTTATCTTAAGAGATCATCATGTCTCATATTCAATATGAATTATTTTTAAAATATCTATATATAAAACCTATAAGTGGCATAGGATAATTTTATTCATTCCAGCCAAGTTACATCCTTTTTAAGATTTGTTCTTGTCTTTTTTCTTGCTTTATTTTAACCAATTGTATTGAGAATGGCAGAATAAAGCAGGTCAATCTAGCTTTGTCAACTAAATGAAACATTATTTTCAAAAAAGAAAACAATCTTGAAAGAGCTGACCATCACTTATACATATTGGTATTATTATTAATAACTTGTTGCATTGAAATTCCTAATGGTAAGTGAATCCTTAATAGTCTTTACCACACTTTTTTGCTGTGATTTTTGATAATTCATATTTCCCTATACAAGCCTGATTAATTTCTGGGACCAAATAGTACAGGCAGACAAAAACCAAGGCTGAAGTAGCTGTGGAGTAAATATGGTGTTTCAGTGCGCATCATCATAGTGCTATTTATTTTTCACTTTCCTGAGGTGAAATTTCAATTTGTGGAAAATATGAGACAATCTTGATGTCTATAAATTTGTGAACATCTATGGAAAGGAAGGTGCATTTTTGTTTTATTTTAAAATTGGCATGATATGCAATTTGCTATGATTTCAATATGTTTACTAGGATTAAATATCCTCAGTTTTTCATATATGTCAACTTACACTAATTGGAAAATATGTAGCAAACCACATACTTCACTGTTAAATGGGAAGGCCCTTAGCTAGTTTAGAGCAGTCATCACCAGTATTGATCATCAATGATCCAGTCTATAAGCTGGCATTTAATGAAACATGTTTCCTTGTGTTTAATTCATTGTTTCCTTTCTTTGACAATTATTGTTTCTCAAATGAGTGGAGGGCATCTTCATATAAAGCCTTTGTAAGCATGGTAGCATTACGTCAAGGCTCTTTGTTTTCTACTCGCAGAAAGTGTTGCTGTATGCTGAATGCTGTATCCCCCCATGTTCTGCTGCCCCACCTCATTTCTCTACTTTTTTTAACTTTATCTCTCACACACACACACACACACACACACACACACACACACACACACACACACACACACACACACACACACACACACACACAAAGCCTTCCTTTTCCTGACCAAGAGGTTAGACTATATGGTCAGCATTTTCAGTGTGCACTCAGTTTGATTAAAAACATAATGCATTACTTTGTTAACCCCAACCCTCACCATCACCCCCACCCCCCAAACGAATAAATAAATAAAGTTTTGGGATCATTGATGATTTTTGCTATAGTGCCATATATCTTGGTAACCGTTTATCCTTTACTCCTGTCACCCACCGACCATAATATTTCACAAATGAGTGCTGGGCTTTGTCCCATTATACCATGCTGAGTGGTTTTATCCCAATAAATCCTCTTGTTATCCTGCACTAATTTCTCCAAGTGATTTCATACTTTGGTGGAATATTAGATATGGGCAACGAGTGGGATTGAAGGTTGGCTAAATGTTTCTTTTTTATTTGTGTGAAATGTAAACATTCACTGCTTGTTCGAATCTCCCTCTATTCAGTCAGTGATATTTAAATTCTGCAGTGGAGTTAACCTTTCCATCAACATCTCTCTTGAGGTTTGTACGTTGGCAAGACTTCAGCACGGTAAATGCACCGTGTGTCTTTTTTTCTATCCTTGGGTTTCTCTGTGTCTCTGTCCCTACGGCTTCTTTTATGTCTGTCTTTCTCTTTTTTGTCTACTTGTGTCTTCCGTTTTGCCCTTATGCTGAGTTTGTATTGTGATCTATTTTATTTTTCCATTCTTGATCTGGGCTTTGGCTGGCTTTACAGCTTCCCTTGTGCCATGGTCTGCGGTGTGGGGTCAGACTTGGTTTTACCATTTTAACCAGCTTTGAACACAACATTGTTGAAACAGAAATTATTTGTGCATGTTGCCTGTCTTTGGAGTAATGACGGTTGTTTTATCTCCATTTTGAATCTTCTTCTTCTGTGGAAACAAAATGTTTACCATAACTCTCTTGCACACTCCTGACCGTTTAATACTTGGATTATTTGAATGAAACCCACATACTTTAATTAGCTGTATTATGCATCCCCTACACCCTAGCTTTACTGTACTAACATATACACACACATAAATATATATATATATATATATATATATATATATATATACATATGTATACATATATATATATATATATGTATACATATACTGCATATATGTTTATATGTATGTATATATATATATATATATATATATATATATATACATATGTATACATATATATATATATATATATATATATGTATACATATACTGCATATATGTTTATATGTATGTATATATATATATATATATGTATATATGTATATATATATATGTATATATATATTGTGTTGGATTGATGGTGATTGAGTTGTTTACTGACAGTTACACTGATCAAGCAATGCAAACTACAATAACACACTGACAATAAGTCACTATGCTGTAAATCTGGTTGTCGTTAAGTTAAATTGTAAGAATGCTTGGCACACTTCCTTCAGGCATTTATGTAAAAGTCTTATTAGAACATAATGCTGAAGATAATTCAGCAATGCATGCTTATTAAAACACATGTAATGACACATAATTCTATATCAATTGGCTGATTTAAACCTTTACCATGACACAGCTGTTTCAAATGAGCTCGTTTAAGAGATTTGAGATACTATAAGCCTATTAGAAGAGCTTCATCGGCTCCCACTCCAGCTCCGAATTCACTTGAGCCATTTGCTGTAATAAGTGTATATATTCTGTGTTGAGTGGAGGCGGTAAGCTGGATGTGACTGATTACAGGTAGAGTTTTTAGGTGGTCCACAGAATTGGGGTTTCATGCGTGGTGTTATATTTTACTCCTCTTCTCTTTTTGCTTAGGACATTTGTGGGCCTCTGGTTGATGTTTGGCTGGCATGTGCCAGAAGAGGGGTGCTGTCAGTTGTCAGTGCATCTATGTGTGTCTGTGTGTGTGCTTGTGCAGTGTGAGAGGGAGGGAATGTGAGATAGACAGATGCAGAAATTGACATATCTGTTATTTTGGTGGTTACATGTTTGCCATGTGTTTCCGTTCTCGTTTTTCTCTGCTCTATCAGTGTGTGTTTGTTGATTGAGAGTCTTAATTAGCCCAGACATGATTTGGAAACGCAGCCCGGCATGAATAGTGCAAGGAATAAAATAAAATGGGAGGAAGGGATCAGTTTGAGAGCACTATTGATGGGAGGGAAAGCACAGACAAGTGGCTTAGGGAAGGGTGAGAGAACATGAAGTTTCCAGTAGAGGATTGTGAAGAATGTGCCACTTAGAGAAAGTAGGGAATCTTCGTGCTCTTTTGTCGCAAAAAATAATCCATAATTGTCCAATTAACCAAACTGAGAGTCCAAAGCAGAGGGAGCATGTTATGAAGGCACTGAGAAAGGGTTATGACCACTTAATTTTTTTCCATTATGTGTGTATGTGTGTGCGTGGTGTGTGATATACTTTCTTAGTTTTTGGGAAACAGGGAATTATCTCCCGTTTGCTGAAAAAGCCAATCTGTCTCTGACCATGGTGCTGAAGTTGCAGTATACTGCAGGTGCTGCATACAGAAAGGCACCTTCCACTTTTTGTGCCTGCGTTTTTATTTGTGTGTGGTGGGAAATGTGGGGAAGGTGCCTGTGTGTGTGTGTGTGTGTGTGTGTGTGTGTGTGTGTGTGTGTGTGTGTGTGTGTGTGTGTGTGTGTGTGTGTGTGTGTTTGTTTGTGTGTGTGTCTGTCTTGGAATCTATTTGAGTTTTGTGTGATTATGCTGATGGCTCAACTAACTTCTGATTTTCTTTGCAGTTTCATAAAGTGCTGCATATATCTTAGTGCAAAGACAGAAGACAGTGCAGTTTATTTCTGGTTATATACGTGCACTACATTTGCTATTAGCGCTTTACTAAATACTGCACCAATTTGACGACTTGGACGGTGTTGACTGGGATAATCCTCAGAGGACTAACTGATTTTCCACACACTATGATCGCTGTTACTAAAATAATGTTACAAACCTTTTAAACAGGAACAAATGGTTCATTATAAAACAGAGAAATTAAAGATAGAATATCCAAAAATAAATGAGAACCACTCCAACTGGTAGTTTCTTAGTCCTGAGATCATAAAAAAACTCGACTGTGCTGCAGTGCAGGAGCTCAACTGACCCAGTATGTTGAAACAAAAAAGAGAGAAAGAGAGAAAAGAGAAAAGAGAGAGAGGGCGATTCTCAACCCTCTGCTACTTCTGCTGCCGCCTGTGCTGTAAAGCTCTGCATTTGTATTGTTTGCCTAGTGAATTTTGGGTCCCTGGAGATTGTGGCCCTCTCTCCTGTCTAAAAAATACTGCAAGTTTTGAAAAAAAGTTGAAGTCATTTGTGCTGCTCAGCAGTGTGCTACCGTCTTAGCTCCTGTATGTAAGAAAGAATAGCAATCTGTGTCATTATCACTCATTTCAGGGAAGGGGAGGGGATGAGGAGAGGTATAATTTTATAAAATAAAATATAGAGCATGGTGTCCCTGGCTAGTGTTCTGAATAGACCATCTCTGTCTTTGTTCCACAGTGTGGGGCCTACTTTGTGCTTTAGGATTGGCCAGTAGTGAATTTCTACTCTACTTCTCCTGCTGCTCCTTCTATTCCTTCTTCTTTATTCCTGCATTCAAAAAGCAATGAGCTTGGCCACTGCTTTTTTTCCTTCCACGTGACCGTTACAAAAGAGGTGACATTTACGCAAAGTCAATAATTTGTATCTTTCCCTGACTCCTAGTCTCATTTGGTTACTTATTTTTCTCTTCATTTATTCCCTCTATTGCATTTTTTTAAGCTTCCCTCTCTTTACACTACGCTTGTCTTTCCATCAGTTATTCTGCCCTACTTAGTACAGGGACAGTCAACAACCGTGCTGCTACTCTGTATGTTGTGCTCGCTTGGGTAATATTCTACAGACACCAGTTTATTTTACTCATGTATTCCGTGGTTTGCTTTTGCTGACATGGTACAACTGCTTTTGCAGCTAGTCTCCACGAAGGCAGGTGTGTGTGTGTGTGTGTGTGTGTGCGTCAGGTGGATTGGTGATCCAAGAATGCTCTATCGAATCTACAAGTGACCCGAGAGAATGGGCCAGACTAGTTTAAATAAGAGTCTGATAACTTATTGACAGAATAAGTCGACTTTCTGTGTTTGATCTTTACATTCAAGGTATCTGCAGTTAAAAGTCTGTCTGGAAAATACATTCAAAAAGAAAGTAACATTTTAAAGATCAGCATATTGACTGGTTAGACGGATTGCTTCAGTTTCTAGAGACAGGCTTAACCCTTGTGTTGACTTCGGGTCACATTGACCCGTTTTCAATTTTTGTTTTATATCAGAAAATATGGGACGTAGAAGTAAGCGCTGAAAATGTGTTGAAACAACATTGAAAAAAAAAAGTGATTTTTTTTCAAGGTTGACGGGAAGACAACACAAGAGTTAAACATGTAAACCATTTTGTGCATTTGGATTTCTTCCTTTTGCTTTACTCTACTGTACTTAAAACGGTTTACCAAAATGTTCTCTTTAGGTATTTGAAATAAGCCTAAATTGTTTGAAGTTGTGTTTGGAGAAAGAAAAAAAAGACTGGTGTCTCTTTTGTGTCTGAGTGTAGTGGTTTGACATTCAGTTGTTGTCAGATTGTGAATGGTTTAGTTGGCCAAGGCCACCTGCTGGTGGCTGGTGTAGCTGATGTGCCTGTTTGTTTCAAGTGTATAATGCTTGCTACGTAAAAAACCTGCCTTCAAGGGGTTCAGTGCTGTTGAAGATTAAGGAATGTTTGAGATTTAGTGAAAGCAAGATTAAGTTCCTGATTTAGAAATAGAAGCATCAAAGTGTGTGTTAAATGTATGCAGATAAAACCAGCCCTCAATAGTGTAGTGTGGACTGCTGTGCCAGCACACTCTACAAATTTGAGTGACATTGGAATTGTGGTCGGAAAAGAAATAATAGAGAAGCAGAAGTGATGACTGAAGCTCTGCTCTTTGTCAGTAAAGCCGAGTCGATCTTTGTGGTGCACTGGCTGCTCAGACGGTTTGTGTGGTTGCAGATGGAACAACCCACACTAATGCAGCACAGACTACAGCAAATTACATTTGCATGTGAAATAAATTATTCATGTTTTTAGCAGGGTCAACATGATGCAAAGCTAAATTTATGAGGTCAAGTGAGATGTAATGTCATACTGTACCTTGAGCTATATAAATATTGCTTTTACACATGGTTATGCATATGAATAAAGTATATGGTTGCTTGCGCACATGCACACACACACACACACACACACACACACACACACACTAAAAACAGCAAGAATTTTAGACTGAGTAGAGCAGCTGACCTACACTTTTTTTGTGGAATTGTATTTGTATTGCTAACTAATTGCTGTGTGTGTGTGTGTGTTGCTGGCTCTGGCTGTTCGATCAACTTGCTGATTTCCATTAGCCACAGGCGACGGTAGTGGAACAAAGAGAGGGCAAGTGGAGCCAGAGGAAGCAATTGTGGAGAAAGAAGCAGAGAGGAGTGATTAAGGACATATGGCAAAAGACAGAGGTGCACTTAACAGGGCTGCATTAGTAAGAAAACATTATATGTGTTTTGAAATGATGGAATGATCGATCACAAAACACTTGGAATAATTATTTGGAATTTCAATTGACGTACTTCAAGTTACTTATTTAGGTTTTTTAGCTTTATTTTGTCTTGGACCCAGTTTTAGCTGTCCAGGTGGAAACTTGTTTTTAGAATTTAAGTAACACTTTACGTCATGATTGCAACAAGAACTGTGCAAAATGGCCCGTCATCAAGCCCAATACCTAATTATTTGTTGTTTATCACTTAGAGATACATTCAGTGCGAGTTATAGATCGGAAATCAACATTTTGGATTGTGCTTAGCTGTTCACAATTAGAAATGTGACCTTCTGTTTACAAATATTACTTTTTACAACATTAAAAAAATACTAGCAACTTAGATGCAGTAAGACTAGTTTTAGATGGGGTTTTAAATAATAGCCAACTACGATGTTGTGTTTTAATTTGTGGTCATTGAACCTTTAAGAAATACATTGTGTGTGTGTCAAGGCAGTTGCTGTCTTTCGGCCAAGACAGACCACTGGCGTGTCCTCGCTTACTGACCTGATGCTAGACAAACATTTCCGCTCGGTTAGTGAGCGTAATGATGCTTAATGTGTCTCCATGTGTGTGTGTATGGCTGTGACTGTTTCTGTGTGTGTGTGTGTGTGTGTGTGTGTGTGTGTGTGTGTGTGTGTGTGTGTGTGTGTGTGTGTGTGTGTGTGTGTGTGTGTGTGTGTGTGTGTGTGTGTGTGTGTGAGTGTGTGTGTGTAATCATGTGGATCTGTTGTTGTGCTGGTGTAAGTGATCTGTGACTACTCCTACAGCAGAGAGAGAGAGATTGAATGGCAATTTTTGCCTGATGAGCAGGGATCACTTGCATTGTTAGTGTTAGATCAACAATACAGGAGTTTGCTTAATTAAGGCCTGACTGCTTTTAAAGGATATGAGGATAGCACACCTGCCTATGCATTTCTATAGGCAATGAGTATGTTAATGGTCACACGTATTTTTTTCAAACATTTATGAGACAATAGGTAGATCATAGCGGGAACTAGGTTTAATTGTCCCTTCTGGATGGCATGTCAACCAAGTGGAGTTAGAACATGATGTGCACATCTGATGTGTACATCTTAGGTGTATCACTAAGGAGTGTATATGGATGTATTCTGTCATAATGGTCCTGGGGTCTCATTTATAAACTGTGCATAGGATCTTTACTAAAAGTGTACGTACGCCCAAATGCCCCAAAAAAAATTCTGATTTATAAAACCGTGTGTATGCACATCTGTAAGCAATGTTCCCTTTATAAATCACAGATTACCCACAAGTGTGCATACGTGAATCAGCCTCTTATCCCGCCCTGTACACGCCCATTTTTAACCATAAATAGTCAATGCAAATCACCTCGTGAATGCTGATCAGTATGTTAATGACTCTGGCAGTTCTTTCGTTACGCTGAATCATGACGACTGGCAGGGAAAAGGCAAAAAACTTCTCAGACGCTCGGGAATTGCTACCTATATTAATAATACCATCCAAAACGGCAGGCATTATGGCACTCGGGGACATCTTCGATATACCAGACCTATATGATAAGATTTAACAGAACTATATATTATATCCAAACAAGCCTCAGTGATAATAGCCTATAGCATATAGCCTATAGCCTATATAATATTTATATAAAACACTTAGCAAAAACACTGTTTTTTTTTGCCATTTACCGCTGGAAACAGCCGGTTGCCCCCAGAGTGGCGAGGACCTGTATTTGGACCGGAATGGCACGGTTCCAGCGCGTTGCCCTCTCTGCTGAACTCAATTCAGTACATAGATCCAAGAGCACAGCTTTAAGGAATTTTAATCGGCATATTAGCCAGTCATCGTCATGGTTCCTGAAGTCTCTTTCTCTCCCGATTCTTCCATTGGCGTAGTCCTCCTGCAGGGCCAGCAGTGCCATCATGCAGCATTACAGCATTACGCACGGGCAACACATTCTCACTCCCATCTCATAAAATACGGACGCTTGGTCAGGTGCCTTTGTCGTTGTTATTGACGCTAAAAGTCTCCTTTAGCGTCATATAACGCACTTTAACTAAACACGCTTGGTTGGGACTATTGGCGTCCCTTTTCACGCAGTTAGGATAAGGGAGGGTTGAGTTTAGGAAAAGGTCGTTGATTTTTTTCTCTCTCTCTCTCTCTCTCTCTCTCTCCTTTTGTCTGTCTCTTCCTCTCTCTCAAATTACCACGGCGATTTAACCCGGTAACAAGTGATCCACCGTACAGAAAACCATGGGTTGATCCTGAAGTTACCTTGTTAACGCCAAATCTTGCTTCGTAGTACAGGCCCCTGGTCTTCTAATAATTTATTGAATGAATCAAATTTGAACATATCAGTCAGTGGCTTGTTGATCTTTATATTGTTAGTCGCGACATCGCAAAATCCTAGAGGGCCTGTAATCTGTAAAACAATGCAAAGCGCAGGCTCTTACATCTTGGGCAGAAAGGAAACCAAAATTTTAGATGTGCTAATTTTGCTGAGGAAAATGTTATTATCATGTTTGGAATTTGTAGAGCTCTGCCTGCAAGTGTGAACTAGGAGGAGCATGTGTTTCTTCTTGCCACGCTTAAGCGACTGAATCATCTCTGTGGTGGTGTAAAAAAAAACTGTCTCACCAGCAGGAAAAAAAATTGACGTGAAGCGCTTGTGTTGTTTTTGTTATTTAAAAAGGTCTCACTGATGTCGGTTGGTCTACTAGCTGCGGCTGTGTGTTTGTTTCTCTGAACAATGTCTAGAGAGCATGTGGGTTGTGGAGAGAATCCATAATGCAGCCCTGTAATTCTGGCAGAATGCTGATTCACGGTCACAGGCAGGACAAAAGCAGTAGGTTTGCTTTAGCTCACTGCATGGTTGTATGCTGGTTTTGCAAATCAGCATGTGTCTTACATCCCTGATTTGCTTGCAAGTGAATTTTCTATGTTCCATCAATGTATATTCATGTGTTTCCCTGCAGGTGTATGTGAGTATCTGTATGTAGATAGGCATGCATGCAAGAGTGTGTATAGCTGCTGCCAGGCAGTGAGGGCAGAACCAGGCAGATCTCAGCTGTGTATGAGTGAATCTGAGATGCCTTATGGAAACACAACTAGACAGAGAAGAACAGAGACCCCTGTAGAGAGAGAGAGAGAGAGAGAGAGAGAGAGAGAGAGAGAGAGAGTGTGTGAGCAAGGGAAAGAGAGTTGGATAGTGAGATAGAAACCAGAGAGGGAAAAAAAGCCCCCACCCACTTCCCTGTAAGCTGTCAGTCTTCTCCCCACTATCTCCTCTTCCACCCTGGTCTTTTCTTTCTCTCCATCTTGGCCAGAGAGGAGAGGGCAGAGTGTGATAAGAAACCAGGGGAGAGACTGATGAGATGGAGAGGTGAAGAGAAGAGTAGAGAGGATGAGAGATAAAAAGTGTAGACACTGCAGACAAGTGAAATTATGGACACCTGAAAGAGAAGACAAAAAAGAAACAAAGGGGGTAGAACGGAGGGAGAGGAGACAGCGAAGTAAAGGGTAGGAACTATTTTTAAATGTCTGATGCATGAGCATGCTTAACTGCTTCGACTGAGTAATTTTCTGAGCTTCATGAATAATGCGGTTTCAGAGCAGAGCAGTTGATGGACAGGCGGTTGAGGAGGATGAACTGTACAATGTAAAGATGTTATACTGTACCTTTTATCAACGCTGACTTAGGCCGTAATTTTGACTGGCACTCAAAGCAAAAGCCAGGACGATCATCATGGAGCATTTAGAATTTTTGCTAGCATCAGTTCTCTGAGTGGGACGAGACATGGAGGCATATAAGTAGTCAGGGCAATAGGAGGGGAAGGAGTGGTGACAAGAATGAAAGAGAGATGCATGTGTAGCATGAGGCAAAAAGTAACCCCAACTTTTCCCTCAGTCCATTGTGTTGTTGCATCTTGGACGCCTCATCGAAGGTAGTGTCACTCTTGCTCTCCTTCACCTCACATCCTTATCCCTCCCTCCATCTCTTGGAGCAGCAGCAGCAGTTGATGGATCGTTCATGTCGGCAGGGTTGACAGGCAGGTTGATGCAAGAGATAGAGAGATTGAAAGACAGTGTGCACGTGTGTGTGTGTGTTCGTGAAAGAAAAAGAAAAAGAAAGAGGTGGCTACCCTCATTCTGTCCTTCACCCTCTCTTGTTGTCCCATCCTTTGATCTTATACATTCATCTGCTAATACTTTGACCCTGTCTATTTTTTCCCATCCTTCTCCCTCATTCTGTATCACATCATAGTTGTATAGGGGTGTTTGGGAGCAGCAGTAGCCTAGAGGCTAGATAAGCAGGCCTGTGACCGGGATATTGCTGATACAAATCTCTGGCTTGGCAGGGAAAACATGGGTGGGGAATGTGAATGAGAAACATAATTTTTACTCACTAATTACTCATGGGTGATAACATTTAAAAAAAGCCATTTGTCATTTTGTGAAATACCTTTATTAACTTTTTTGCCGATTGATAAGAAGATTGACACTCATGTTTCTCGTTAGCTTAGCTTAGCACAAAGACTCAAAACAGGGTAAAACAGCTATTGTGATGAAAGGTAAAAAATAATATGCATACCATCTTTTTTTTAAAGTACGTGTTATGGTCTTGTTTGTTGTAGTTTTACAGGGGTATATTTGCTGAAATACGTTTTTGGCCAGGCGCAGTGACGGGCTTGCTTCTTCCCCCGCTTCCAGTCTTTATGCTAACCAAAGCTAAACTGCTGCTGGTGGTAGCTTCATTTTTAACGGACAGATATGAGAGTGGTATCAATCTTTCAATCTTACTTCCGGCAAAAAAGTTAATGAGTGTATTTTCAAACTATTTCTTTAAATTGTTCGGAGGTGTACATGAAAGAAAACATTATGAAGATACTATATTTAGACTGCTCTATACATTGAACAGTCCTTCCAGGATTTCACGAGGTCGCAATGGCGTCAATTCACGCGAATTCAACCAATCACCGTGAATTTGGTGCAACTCGCAATTTTGACCAATCACCGCAACTTTTCCGCAAATTTGACCAATAACCTGAAGTTTCCCGTGACTTCAACCAATCCCAGCAGTCCCACGTGCCGTCAGTATGTGACTCTGAGAGCCAATGACCAAGCGGGAGTGAGAACCGGTTGATCATTTCCTTGTTTATGATATGAAGATGAGACCTGTGTGTGACGCAGAACACAAATCTCACATTTACCAACAAAACGTACAGCGAAAGACCGTGCAAAACATTTCAGACCATCTTGCCAACCTGTATACATTTTAACATCAATGTACGCTGTAACGTTTTTTCACTCTAAATTCGCTGAAGCTGCTGCTGTTTCAATACTGTCGGCTCTCTGCAGCGGGCGGGGCCACAACAATCTCAAAAAAAGGCTGCAAAATCCTGGAGGGACTAATTGAATAATACCTGTTCAAAAAGAAAATAATTGCCATTTTCTTTTATAGTGTATGTAGCGCGGAGCTATTGTATTGCCATTATATGTATTGCCCATTTACATGCAGTGCCTTATTTTCTACCATTACCACCTGATACCTCTCTACGCTCATTCAAATTCTAGTTAGCCAATCAAATTTTAGCACATTACCTTAAAGTAATGTATTTCACCTTTAATTTAATCCTAAAGCTTTACTTTACACAATTAACACTTTGACACAGGCCTATAATCTCAGGTATGAGATGCAAGTGTAGTAGTCACAGCAGTGCCCCCCCCCCCCTTTTCTTTCTACATTTTGGACTCTTAACTGGATGAATAAACACTTAAGCATGCCTGAGTAAACAAAGCTGGGCCTTTAAGAGGTTGGAGAGGACTGACATTGAGCCAGAAGCTGTAGGCTATCTATGGCAGGCAGAAGGAACTACAGTTAGTACAAACCATGATACAGTGGGTCACAGGAGGGATGGAACATCTTATGAAAAATACATTTATTTTGTATCTGTCATTTTTTTATAAAAAAAAAAAGTCAGACAAAAAAAGTCAAATTGGAGAGTTACAGTCCAAGAGACCAGCATGACATACTTCATACATCTCTCAATCAAATTCAGATTGGTGTGATTAGTTGGCATTATTACAAATCATTTACAAAGACCTTTTTGTCCGTGTTGTGTGTGTGGACAGTGGGTCTGATCTGGGTTTCATATTTTGTTTCCATATCCAGACCCTCTGTTAGTTGTTGGAATATACACATATAAGGATCACATGATTATTTTCCCTTAAACGCATTCTCATGAACGGGTCCTTATGATATATTACGAAAATGTATGCACACCAAAACGTATGATATCCTACGAAATTAGGAGACTGCCGGCTAGTCACGTGATGCCGGGTGGTCACGTGACGGCGGCTAGCTATGAGTTCCATGACGCCGAGCGGCAGTTGCTAGTTGTTTCAGCTGCTATAGAGCTTTGTGACACCGGCTACAGACCTCCGTTGTATCAGCTGTAGTTGGTGGTTCACTTACCTGAAAATAGGTGAATTTTAGCCTTGTACAAAGCACTGCAAGCTGCTGGTCGTTTCGGCGGACATTACGGTTAAGTTTAGTCCACAAAATATGTTGCGACGAAAGTTAAGATTAAGCACTAAAATGACTAGTTAAGATTAGGAAAAAGATCGTGTTTTGGATTAAACACATATTTCCTGGGTAAGAGGCTTTAGGTGAACTCCACTCTCTGGCTTGATGGTCCTGTATGTTAACACCCACCCATCCACCCCGACCTCCTCCCTCCGTGGCCAGTCACGTTCTTATACAGCAGCCGTCAATGTAGTGAATACAGCAAAAAAAAGTGGAATACTTACAAATTATAGTGCTTAACTTTCCATAACTTTTTGAACGAATGGTTCATGAGAACAGGCTGACTCTCTTACAGTTATCATTTTCTTCTGTGTGCCTGCATGTATGTGTATGTAAGAGTTGATTCTTAATCCTGTATTAAAGGACTGGGCGGGTATATCTGTGGAGGTAATACGTCGTTAATGGGACTGCCAGTGAGTAACTCAATCATGAAACACGCAGACCTTGGTGATTGGGTATTGCTGTTTCTCAGGTTTAAGCAAAGTACTGATTTGGGACCTCTGCTCGCGATTTCTGTTTATACTTGTCAGTATGACTTTTCTCATCATCTTCATTGAGAAAAAAACATCACTCACAGACAGCACCTTTCATAGTCCAGTATTATTATCTTGCAACTTTCGGATTCATATTCAGTTCTAACACAAATGTATTGAAATTTCTGAGTAATGCAAAGGTGATTAACAGTGCATAAGCATTATTTTGATAATTTGATGAAGTCAATTTTTTGTCAAATTAATTTTTTTGGCTCAGCTAAATAAAAGTCACTGTATGTAAAAGAAAGATGAAGAATGCTCTCCTATAGCTATGTGTGTTATGTACTGTACGTTTTGGGTCTTAGATTAGATTGGTTTTATGGGACCTGATTGAACCACTCCCCTGGATTGAACCAGACATCAGTAAAGCCTGACACGGCAAGGGCTGCTGCTGAGCTCGCACTGCTTTATTTATCACCCCAAAGGGAGTTAGTTTGTGGTATGTAATGTATGTGTTCACAAATTTCTCACACTGCATTTGTGCGTGTGTGTGTGTGTGTGTGTGTGTGTGAGAGAGAGAGAGAGAGAGAGAGAGAGAGAGAGAGAGAGAGAGAGAGAGAGAGGTTGGTGAGAAAGTTTGCGTGTCCACACACAGGCACGTGTGTTTTGGACTCTGGACTTGGTCCAAGTTCTGTGTTTTCCTCCTTTTCTTTTTTATACATGATATTTATACCACAAGGACAGCAACGAAGTCAGGAACAGAATTTTGAAGAAGCGTGTGTTTATTTGCCTTTGTGTGTGTGTGTGTGTCTACGTATTTATAACACAAGGACAGTGATGCAGAGAGGTGCTGCATACTGATTAAGTGAATTCGAAGAGAGGGCCTCTGTGTTGCCAGGCAGAGCCACACAGCAACAACAAGTCATTCACCTAATTTAGGGCACACACAGACATGTTTCACTCGAAAATCTTTCCGATAACTGCACCACAAGATGTTTTGAAAAGAACATTTTTGTCTTCAGCTGCAGTGCTGCATGCTGTTCAACCTTCACTGGAGACTAATAGGTTTTTCTAATTTCCATTTTATATAAATAGAGATATGCCATAAGTCTTCATAGCCTCTGAATCGGCAGAGAGGTCATTAGCGATGGAGAGAGAAAGGAAAAGAAAAGAGCAGAATGAACGGAGGATAATGAATAGAGGGAGCAGAGAGAGATAGAGAGAGAGAGGGCGAGGGAGGACGGGAAAGATCAATATAGTCTGTACTTTGAGCTAAGAATCTGCATATCATGGAACAGGGCGAGGGAGGAGTAGGTGTAGAGAAACAGAAAAGTACACAGTAAGTTTTCATATTTAGTTTCCTTCTGTTGGGGAAAGAAAGAGACAATGAATCTGGTAAGAGCAGAAGGGGGATGACAAAGTTGAGGCGTCCCTTTTTTAAGTGAAAGGGAAAGTATGCAACAATGGCGTTTCTGAAGAAAGATAATAGAATATACAGAGAGAGAAGCTGAGAAAGAGTCACGCTGCTGGAGGAGGAAGAGTGACAGACCGAAAGGGGATTTGCAGTATTTCTCAAAGATAAGCCCACTGTTTTCTTTCTATCCTACTAACACTCACACTCACAGTGGCACCATGCAAGTGTGTGTACACACACACACATACATATGCACAAACGGGCACACACACACACACACACACACACACACACACACACACACACACACATGACCAACACTACTCTATTGCAGCAAGCTCTTGGCACCTGACAAAAGATCACCCGCTCAGAGTTGCCATGGCAACGAGGAGATTCGTTGTTGCTACCCATACAGCCCGACTCCCAGCCTGATGAGAGGGGGGGGGGGGAAGAAAGAGATAAAACAGCTAATTGAACTTTAAATGAAGATGTTCATTTAATTAGAAAACTGAGGAAATTGGAATCTCGTGATACACAGATTCCATATTCATTTGTTAAGTGGTGTTTAATTAGTGTTTGACCAACATGTCATTATAACATCAAGTAACAACATCAAGTAAACACTGCAGTTTGTTTGTTGTTTCGTCAGAAACATTCATTATTTATTGGGCTCTATTGTGGTGTAGTGTAATCAGAGATCATACCATTGCAAACCATACTCTGATCAAAATAGGCCATCAATAAAGATTTTAATAATCAGTTATATATTCAAGTGTGTCTTTAACCTTAAAATACTAGATATCACTTGCACAGCCACATTCCATGAGTCCAATTCTGACAAAAAAAGTATGGAAAGTATTTAATTTGTCTCTAGTTTCATTTGCATTGATGCATTTAGAATTTGGTCAAATATTAATAGACTGGGTCCTTGTTTGTTTTATGATAAATGTGTTCTGATCTTTTTTATAACTACATTAAATATAGATTTTAGAGACTTTTAGAGTTAGAGTTTAGAGTAAAACACACATCTTTGTTGGGCAGAAATTAGGATTAATTTCTAGGATTAATAGTCTGCATAAGAATATAAATATAATTGTATTTGCTGATATACTGCATATCTTCCTAACTTAAATAAGTTAATACCTAATAATAACCCTATGACTATAGACATCCCCATATAACGATGATAAAGTTAAAGTGATTGTACAATCTAAAACGTCAATGTCATCTTAACATTTTCTAAGTGTGAAGCTATCTGAAAGTGTCGACTGTCTGTGAAGACCTTTAACAGATGCAATTCCTATAAAAACACACATCGAACCAGAAAGATTGTGTTTCACCTAGCTTCTTATTTATGTATTTTGTATTCTTTGAGTTTACCGTCTCCAGGCAGGTTAAAAAAGATGATCAGCTGCACAACAGCACCTCTGGAGGGAACACTTAAGCAATGCCAATGCAGGAGCTGAGCCCAGGTTCATCCGGTGACTGCCAGCCTGCCACCCAGCTAAATGCATGTGCATCAATCATTATGTATAAAACAAGCCTTGTCCATTAGTGCACCATCAATTATGGCTAATGATATCTGCCAACAAAGGTCAGTTTACTTTTACTAAAAATATCAGGGTCTCTCTTACTGCAACTCCAGATGAAAAAGATTGTTGTGGAGTTGATTAGTGTTTCTTGTTGACCTCTTTCTGAATGATTGTAATGTATATTGTGCTGCAGTGCGCATATAGAGGAAGAAAATCCTAATAATGAAACAGTTATCTATGGATGACTGTGAGTTTTGTTGCTGCAGTGCTTATCCTTTGTATGGCATGACTATTATGCTATCGTCAGCACATTCAATTTAAGATAATTAGCTGTCAGATTATATTAGCTTTTAAATCAGTTTTTTTTTGGAAAAGCGGGGAGTAGTCCAAGAACTAAAGAATCTTGCATGCACACAAAGAAAGACACACACAAACCGCACACTTCCCTCTTCTGCTCAGCACACAGATATGAAATAATGAAATATTGATACTCCACAGACCGTGAGCAGCTCAGCAGCAGCAGTAATTTTGAGACCTCAACACATGAAAGGAGAGTGACATTTTTTTTCTTCTTTTTTCCCTCCTTTTCGGCTTCCTGTGTGTTACAACTCCACTGAACTCCAGGCCCACTGGAGTTCAAAAGGTCAGTGCCCGGTTTTGGCTGACATAAGACAGTGCCAAGAAGAAAAATTACAAATACTGACACTTTCCCTTCCCCAGAAACAAATAAATAGTGGCTAATCATTATACCAGATCTAGCCCACAGTGCATTTAAAGCAGCTATCAAAGACACTGACAGTTTTTAGCATACTGATTATTTTACGTGAGATTGCGTGTGCACGTGCCCATGTGACTCCCTGTGAGTCTATTCCTGTCAAAACATGCAGAGAGCAGCAGCAGGGATGGATTGCTGACATTTCCCTTAGAAATGATGCAGCAGAAGCTGTGTGTGTGTGTGTGTGTGTGTGTGTGTGTGTGTGTGTGTGTGTGTGTGTGTGTGTGTGTGTGCGTGTGTGTGTGTGTGTGTGTGTGTGTGTAAAGTTGTGCATATGCATTTTCCTCTTCATTCAATATGCTGTTTCTCCCCTACAGGGTCTAACATCTGTGCTATGCTTATGGGGAATACTGCATAATGGGAACACTTAGAGAGGCCACCTGCATATTATGGCTTGTGTTGTCATTGGTGATATAGCAGTTAGTAACACACACACACACACACACACACACACACACACACACACAAATTGCAACACCCAAGTATAACTGCGTGATGACTTGTCTCCTAGGAGGTTGAATGACTATAGCAACACAGACAGTTGATTATTATGTTGCCATTTTCTGGGCTTGATTGTTCCACCACTAAACGTTGTTCTGTGCCAGGAAGGGGTTATCCCTATGCACATCACAAGCCATATTACAACATAGTGTGGATGATGCAGTGGGAGATCCACCACACTTTAATGCAAATCAAATGCCAATAAATGCAGCTCCCAATCACATTATTTATTTTTCGATAAATTTGGGATCTATAGATTTCATCCACACTCTCTTCTACCAGCTTTACACACCGGTCACATTCCTTTATTTTCACATGCAAAAACCCAGGACAACAGGTTAATTACAGATGGTGATGTCTGAGTGTTGAGTAGCTTGAGTAGTCTGCATGGACTGTAATTACATCTCCTCCCTTTAAGCTACCAGCAGAACATAGACCCCTGTTAAGGAGGCAGACCTACATTTAAGAAAACAACTTGCTAAACTGCAAATTCCTTAAGGGAGACTCTTTATCACTGAGGTTACATTACATGGGAGTGTACTGCAACACCAGGGTGCTTATTGGAAACAAAAATATGCGGTTATTGTCCCATTTACATATTTTTTGACTAAGTAAATGCATAATGGTAAGTAGCAGCCTCACCCAAAGCAGTTACAGGGACCACTATGGACTCAGCAGATTGCTGTTTTGATACCTGTCTTGATATCAAGAAAGCCCAACACTGCTACAGGGTCTCTGAATTGTGAAAAATTAAGTATAGCAAACAGAATGGGCTGCTCTACAGATGGACTTCTTACATGTGTGAAGTGGAACTTCCCTGTGAAGAGGGGAATTGGCAAACGAGGAGCTGGAGATCAAGCGCATAAAAAGCAGCAATGAGCCAACAGCTGAACACTACAGACCCCAGCAGGTAACAAGGTTAAAATGTGCGTGCACATATGATGACTGTGACCTAAAAATAAGAAATTGTATGCATTAATTGTGCCCTCAATCAGTTAATTCTGTGCAAAAATTGACTAAACAGAAACAATCTGTTCTGTACCATAGAAATAGGGATATGAAAGTGTTAACAGCCAAAACTCACAGTACTGTGATGCCACGCATCTCAGTCTACATTAAAACTCCATGTCCATGTCTAAACTCCATCTACATTTTCCACGACTTGACAACTTTTAGCCTTAATTCCGCACTGTATTACACAGCAGAATGTGTGCACTTAACAGCCAAAGCTAGCCAGCGCAGAGTAAACAGTGAGTGTTGAAACAATGTCCATTTATAAATGTATGAGAAAGAGAGTGCAGAGGGGTATTGGACAAAAGGATTGAATGCAATAATTATATTTATTAGTCTGTGGAAATTAAATCAGAAATTTTAAATCTTCAACACAGCTGCTAGGCAGCCACTAACACATTGTGTTCAAAACGGCCAAACAAACCTTCAACTTCAGTTTCTGCAAAGACAATTTGACAGTATGTCATGATTTGGCCTTGCCACCTCCCCTTTTCTGTGTGCCTCACGTCTGTTGCTCGTTACAGTAATCAACCTATCCAGTGAAATACACCAGCTCTTCATCCACTACTCGCCAGTTCGTCAGTTCACCTTCAGTGGTAACCAACGCAACAGCCAGGTCCAACGATTTGCCAAGTGTTTTGTGGCTACCATTTTTTGTCTCTACCTTGCTCTAGTCTTCCACCGGTGTCTGAGTCGCTGTCTGCCTGCTCTGAATCGTGTTCAGGAACACGCTGCACTCCAGCTCTCCTTTTTGTTTTGGGAACCTCTCGCCTGCCTGCCCGCTTCCCACCGTGACTCCTCAGTTCACCTGCCTGCCTCCCTTGCCTATTTAAGTTAATTGTCATCTGCCTAGCATCCGTGTCTGGATCCCTTTTGCAGAATCCAAACACAGTATTAGTTTGAGGGAGAAAAAATAGGTGATTCATGCACATTTATTTATCAGTTCAAGGGTAAGAATAACTAATTTGTTAAAAACACATTTCAAAGTGTGCCCTTATACACGAGAGAAAAGCAGAGAATTTTCAATTCCGACAACAGCAAGGTGATTATTGTATCATAATATCTGAAGAGGTTTGTGTGGATGAATGTAAATAGAGAAGCTGGAAGTGACATGACTGAACGTGTGACAAAAATTAAATGCATCATGGAAACGTCTCCTTTCTCAAGCATTAGACTAGTAGTCTAGCTGAGTGAACATTTGCTATACCTTCATATGGTCAATTATTAATAGATCTGGCATTTATCACTGGACAGAATCATTTAGTGTAGCGATACAGAGAGCCAAGGCCAGATAAAAATCATTATAAAACACATAGGAATGTAGATGATAAAATGTTTCAAAAGTCATACAATTGTTATGACTTAGGAGGCATAGGTTCAGTTATTAGTAATTATCAAAGACATGTAATCATTATTAATAAAGATTTGAAAATTAAAAACTTCATCAAATGGAATAAATAATAAACGGGGGACCACCATGAACTCAGGGAACAATAACTGAACTGTGGATACAGTCTCAAAAAGGGGTGCAGATATTAATTGGCTATCTCACATTTACTTACCAATAACTTACCGATAAATACAGATTAATAATCACTAATTCTTCAAATCAATAAACATTCCATTATTCACCTACAAAAAAAGCAAGCGTGTGGTATGTGAAAGAGAGAAAGGTAGAAAGAGAGAGAGAGAGAGAGAGAGAGAGAAAGAAAGAGAGTGCGTGCGTACGTGTGTGTCTGTATAGAGATAGTAAAAGGGAGAGAGATAAAGAAGCACACAAGGCAATATAAAATTAACATGCGATTCTAGCTTCCGGTGGGTGGGTGTCGCCGGAGTTCTGATCTGACGAAAAGAGAGTTTATTAACCTTATCTATAGTAGCATATAACTAACACGTCCTAACAATGTGGGACAACACAATTAACGTAGCATATTAAGCATACATAAACAGGATCTGAAATCAGACCTAAAGTTAACACTTAGGTGAGACTTTGTCTGGAGATTTTTTGACACCTGTTGGATTGGCAAGGCTGTGTCTCTGCAAGTAGGCCTTTCCTTTTAAGGGCAGGCCACATGTTTGCACAGTTTTCTCTTTTTTGTCCACATGAAATTTTGTCCAACAAATCTGCCGAAAAAATAAATATATTTCAAATAATACCAATAAAGAAACATTTAAAAAATGTAATTGTGACTGCTGTCTAAAAGTAGCCTAAATCAGTAACCAGGATTTCGCAGCCTTTTTTTTAGATTGTTGTGGCCCAAAATGCCTGATTTTGCGGGAGCTTTTGTGAAAAATTGCGATAAAAGTTGCGATGTCTTTTGTATTTTTGTTGAAATGAAGTTGCGAGAGACAAGGAAAATTGCAAAAAAAAGTTGTTAAATAAAAAGGAAACTTGTTTTGGGGAGAATAAAATTACTCTGGGCTGAATTTTCCTAGTAACCTTACCAAAAAGGCTCAGGATGCAGCAAATGTTAGTATAATATGAAAATGGCTGGTGGATTTAAGACAAAAAATTATTTATTGAATGAATCAACTTTGAACATATCTGTCAGTGGCTTGTAGATCTTTACATTGTAAGTTAATTTCCTAACCTGGTCTGGGACACACATTCATACAGTTTGATAAAGTAGCTACTTATTGGACTTTAACTTATCATTGCACTTACAATAACAAGCGTAGCTGTCCTCAATTTAGGTCGTCCTGTACGTCTCATCTTCGTCGTGGGGGGAACTAAGCAGCCCCGCCAACTGCAGAGAGCCGACAGGATTGAAACAGCAGCAGCTGTCAGGGACTTTAGAGTGAAAAAACGTCACAGTGTACATTAATGTTAAAATGTATACAGGTTGGCAGGATGGTCTGAATGTTTTGCATGGTCTTTCACTGTACGTTTTGTTGGTAAATGTGAGATGTTTGAGTCACACACGTCTCGTCTTCATATCAGAAACAAGGAAATGAATTTGGCGATGCACGTGTGTTACGTCAACCCGTTCTCACTCCTACTTGGTCAGTGGCTCTCAGAGTCACATACTAACGCAAAGTCTGGCACGTGGGACTGACGTCGGGGGAACCTCCAATTATTGGTCAATTTTGCATAAAAGTTGCGGTGATTGGTCAAAATTGCGAGTCGCACCAAATTCACTGTGATTGGTTGAATTTGCGTGAATTGTTGTGATCGCAACATCGAGAAATCCTGGAGGGACTGCTAAATAACTGTTGGTTTATGCAGATCTAATATCAGGTAGATAATCCAGTTATTGATTCTCAAGGATACTTGTGCATGTTCCCAGTCACAACCACATGCACACAAACAAACACACACGCATGAACACACATACATATATAATCTTGGTTGGTTGGCAGCTCTTAATGTTGAGTGCCTAGTCTTAAAGTGACTGGATCGATACAGGGGAGTGAATTGCCAATTTCAGTTTGTTTCATTGAAATGGGCTGGCGCTGCATTGTAGAGAAAGAGCACCTGAAATTGGCAGTGGCAGAGTGGAATTGGATTTGTAAGGAGAGAGAAAAGGAGAGCAGAATGATCAGAAACAGACTTGAATGCCTACATCTCCATGCACACACACACACACACACACACACACACACACACACACACACACACACACACACACATAAGACGTTCCTAAGTCATAGTTGCATCTGCATCTTAGCCAAATAATGGTCACAGTTATTAAAGTCTATTGAGTACCACTGTCTCACCTACATGGACCCACTCACACAAACTCAATCAGAGCTCATCTTGGCTTCTTTGATTGTACAGTTCATGGCAATCAAGATCTGTGTTGGAAGAGCTGATGATTGTGTCTCTAGATAGGGAATAGCTCATGCAGTTGACCCTCTGAATTCGTTTTATTGGGGTGACATGGACTGACGCCATCATCAAACTACAGAATGTATTGGAATAGATGGATGTCTGGCCATAGGAACTGTACACAATTTAAACCACAGCTATGCAGTCCTTTTTAGCCTGACAAACTAAATCAACAGACTGTAAAGTTTGTTCAGCTCTGCCTTTGAAGGCTGCTCCGAGCCTGTGGTGCTGGACCACACAGAATATTTGCTTTTTTTGGGCACGTGTGTGACGTTCTCGCGATAGCACACACTGCATGAAAAGTGGGATTTTCATCAGTAAGCGGCACTGTAGATTGTCGTGGAAGTTCAGGTTTACGACTGTAAACGGCAATTTACAGGCAACACCGAAAACTGCCGCGAATTGTCAGAAATTGACGTGGGCCTTGCTTGGCAGTTGTCCCCCCATGACCCCCTCTCCCCTAATTTTAGGGGAGGCTTTAACATGTAAATGAATGTGCTGTGAGCTATACAAATGCAAATCAGGGTAACAGCAGGGGGAGTTTTACCCCAGGTGACATTTTTCTAAAAGGTATTAACTTCATTTTAAGAAAATAGATCAGGCTCAGTATAGCCTAATTGTAGACTCTTACATTTTACCTTGAATTGATTTATTTAATGCTAGATATGCTAGATTAATTACTGTGTATGTCATTAGCAATGGCCAATGTTGTGTAAAAAAGATACACAAAACTATTTATTTCAACAATTAGTTTTCATCAGGCTTTGCCATAAAGGTAAAATGTGGATTCTATGCAAACATCACAGTCTTCTAGAGCTCATCCACTGTGCATAGTGGCATGACTACAGTGACCTTTCTTTGGTCTTTGTGATGGCCTAAGCCACACAGGTTAAACAGCCAGCAATGGTCCTTCCCAGTGCAGAAAAGGTGTGGCCAAGGGTGAAGGACTGTTATATACTATGGCCTGCCAATTGGGCCGTACCATCAGATGCCATGCTGGAGGGGGGATTTAGGATTAGGTTGGGTTTATTTGTATTAGTTTCAATTATGTCCATTTTGGTTTTCCCCTGTGTGTGTTATTTGGTTTAGTATATATGTTCCCTTTTGTCTCATTGGAGGAGGGCAGTTTTTTTTTTTGTTGAGTTCACATTTATTGTTGTTATTTTTGGTTTAAGTTATATTGAGTTGACCTGTTTTAGAGGTTTATATATTAAGTTCTTGGTTTTATATTGTTTTGTGCATTTTTTGGGTAAATAAAAACCCATATTTTTCAACAAACTCCTGTTTTTCTAATTGTCTTACTGCTTGATCCCTGACAGTCTTGCTCATCCAAGATTGTCTGGTGGAATGGAGACAGAGGCACCACTGTACAGTTTTCTAAGAGATGTCTTTCTGCTGAAACCAAAACACTGTGCTTCACATAAAGCATATATCAGCTTTGTCATTGCATGACAAAGTCCCAACCATTTGTCTTCTTAAAATACTGGAAAATTCTCACAGTCTCATATTCACATGTCCATGGCATATGAAGCTGTTGGCTCTGCTGAAATGGTGTCATAATCTGGACTTCAATTGTCCTATTGTTATTAAACTTTCCCAGTATTCCATTAAAACTCACTGTAATTCACCTCCACACCAGTCTGTGGGCTGTTCGCACCCTGCTGGTTATTCTGCTATCCTCTTTGTCTTTCTTTATCACTCTGCCCCTACCCCCGCCCTCACTGCTTTGATTTGAAAAATAGTGGAGGGAGATGACTCATCCGAGAGTTAGAGCAAAAGCTTCCAAAGTATGGGAGTATTTCAGACCAACTGGTAAAAGAGTTGTCTGTACACGTTGTCAAACTTCACTTAGTACAACCACGCACCTAAAAAGGAAACACGCAGGAGTTGTTCAAGATGTACGAAGCGTTTTTATTTTTTTCCTCCATGTCACCTCTGGGGCTCTGTAAAGATGCGCCCACAGAACGTAAGTATATGATTATTAATGAAACGGTGAGCTAGTCTGTACAGTTTATTAACTCTTGAGAAGTACAATGAGTGTCTTTTGATGTTAAACAGGCTACTTAGACTTTGGCAGTAATGTTTTAAACCCCACCATGCACGCAAGTATAAACGCAAGCAGCACAGCTGTGTGCCTGCCTGCTTTCAGCGCGATTCATTTAGGCAGAGCTAAGCGGGGCCAGTGTAAGTTATAAAAGTGTATTTTTTTGGTCTTGTGATCTACAGGAAGCAGTACGCCGTCTCCACAACTCGGAGACAAATTGTAGGCGCTACGAACCAGAACAAGGGTAAGATTTAAAGAATATGCTTTCATTCTGCTGTATAAGGAAATAGATACGTTAATAGACGGATCTTAACCGTACATTTTGTTTTCACAGATTAACCTCGCCTCATAATGAGGCCATGACCTATTTGCTTGGAGCAAGTCCAGATTTACATGATGTTGACAATGACGGCATTGTATGTAAGTAACTTTTCCTGTTTTCTCATTCCTTGTTTAATTTTACTGTGACTTATAAATGTTTTTTTTTTTATTCATACCACTCTCATTTAATTGTTTTCCAGCTGCCTGTAATTATGAGACAGTAAGCAGGAGCTTTATACGGTGGCCCTGAAGTGCAAATCACAACAGCAATTAGAAAAACGCAACAAAAAATCATAAAACACAACGGCAAATGGAAAAACATGACATCAAATATGAAAACACGACAGCAAATAGGAAAACACGACAGCAAATATGAAAACAAAACGGCAAATAGGAAAACACGACAGCAAATATGAAAAGACGATAGCAAATATGAAAACACTTCAAATCACAAAACACAACGGCATTAACTTCTACCGGAAAAGGTAGGGCCTATCTAGTAGAGGACGGACCCTCCTGATTGGACAGACGCACTGTCTGTCTTTTGACAGGAAGGAGAGGTGAAAAAACATGGAAAAGTGCCTCACTGTCTATGCTTTTAACAGACGGACTAGCCGTTTCTCATTTCAAAACACTGGACGAAATGGATGTGGAACTGTGAACTGTGCTGTTGATGAATTAACGTCAGTCTGCTTGCAGGAGGAGAATATTCTGTCAGGAACTTTGCCCGCAACGTGCGAAGGTAGGTAACGTTTGCGACACTGATAGGCTTTAATGTAAGCAATAGTCGTTTTCTCTTATTTATCCCATGTCAATAAATTAAATACTTGTGGGAGTTCATGTCTGTAGTAGTCATAACACTTACCGGTAAGGAGAATTGCATTAATTTATCTTAATTACATTAAGCTTACAGTAACTAACCGTTTACATTAGCTTGTAGTTTATTGCATGTATGCAACATTAGCTCATTGTCAAGTAGCTTCTAGCTTTCAGACAAATGCAGTGCAAAATATGATCAGCAACTACAAGGTAAATGCTACCAGCTAATGTGCCACCACAGGCAGTATGATATGCAGTAAACTGCAAGTGAGAAAGGGTAAATAGTACTGTAAACACACAAGCTACAAGGCTGCAACCAACATATGAAAAATCATAACAACACAATTGATAAACACCCACTAACACAATAAAGGTAGGTGTAAGAATGTTACAATTTTTCTTGAATGCTTTGACCTGCTTAAAGAAACTGGGATCCACTCGGTTTTCATCATCACTGTCTCAACAGAGCAGAAGACACAGCTTGCAAATGTATTAACCCTTTCTCATTGGATTGACACATTTTCCCTACCCTTTTGCAGAACAGTTAACAAGGATGTCATTCAAGCAGTCCAAATTTCATTGTTTTAGCTATGGTAACCAAACAGAAACCATCTGTTCCTAACTGTGAGAAACTACCTACATCAGTATGAAATCACTGAAGCACCTGTTTGACACTCCTTCACACAATTCTTCAATTAGCAATCAGTCTGCAGGCCTTAAAGGTGCAGTGTCTGTGTTGTTCTTTGCCAACATGAATGGAAGAGGTCAAAGGCAGATGAGAGTGAGAGTGAGAGTGAGAGTGAGAGTGAGAGTGAGAGTGAGAGTGAGAGGAAGAGGTAGAGGGGTCCGAGGAAGAGGAGTCAGAGTGCGAGGTGGAGGTATAGTTGGAAGGGCTCAGGTTTCTGATGAAATTCGGGCAATGTTATTGATCACATTATCAATCATGGCCATGTGGCCCCATCATCAAGACAGAAGAGACTGAGTATCAATAGAGGCTATTTCTTATACTCTACAGTAATAGATGTTTATAGCTCTTTTTTTGAATAAACATCACGTTCCTGGCAAATTTTCCTTTCCTCAATAAATGCATGTCCTTGATGGTAATATAGTGTAGTCAAACACTAAATATACTTACATTTAAATGTTAATTGTGCCATCAGCGATGCCGCTACAACTCCCGCTTAGGTCCGCCATTGTTGTTTTTTTAACGAGCCGGCAAAGCCGCATGCATAGGATTGTGGGTGATGTGGGACCGCGAAAGACAGACAGTGCGTCTGTCCAATCAGGAGGGTCCGTCCTCTACTAGATAGGCCCTATTTTTTCCGGTAGAAGTTAATGCCATTGTGTTTTGTGATTTATTGAAGTGTTTTCATATTTGCTGTCGTGTTTTCCTATTTTCCGTTTTGTTTTCATATTTGCTGTCGTGTTCTCCTATTTGCTGTCGTGTTTTTCTATTTGCTGTCGTGTTTTCATATTTGCTGTCGTGTTTTTTTATTTGCCCCCTTGTTTTCATATTTGCTGTCATGTTTTCCTATTTGCTGTCGTGTTTTGCTACTTGCCGTTTTGTTTTCATATTTGATGTCGTGTTTTTCTATTTGCCGTTGTGTTTTTTATGATTTGTTGTTGCGTTTTTCTAATTGCTGTTGTGATTTACACTTCAGGGCCACCGTAGCTTCAGGTAGAAACAACCAGATCTTGCATCGCATGCAAAACGGACTGAATTAAAACAGAATACCCGCCAGTTACCTTTTTTACCAGTTTAACATTTGTTGTGTAGGCTGTGTGTGTTGTGTGCTAATAAAGCTCTTTTTTTGAATAAACATCACGTTCCTGGCAAAGTTTCCTTTCCTCAATAAATTCATGTCCTTGATAGTAATATAGTGTAGTCCATAGTATAACAATGACATGAATATACAACATAATAATGTAATGTAATATGTATATATATATATATATATATATATATATATATATATATATATATTAGGGCTGTCAATTAAAAAATTTAATCTAATTAATTACATACTCTGTGATTAATTAATCGAAATTAATCGCATACATAATTAACGGTGCCTGAACCGATACTTTTTAAGAAAGTACAAAAAGAAAAGAAAAAAAAGGGTACTAAACAACAGTTGGTGACATCAAAGAATGGCTTGTTTATTGCTAAGGCCATATGGTCAAAATTAAATGATTTAATAATAATGTATAACAATAACAATAACTTATGTCACTAGTAAATTGCTGTTGAACGACACAAACAACAACCAGATAGGAAAAGGACATTTACAATAACTTCAAATGCACCACGAGGCTGTAGTTTACCAGTTTCATTGAACGCACTGGCTGTGTTGTTTTTCCGATGGCAGCTGCAGATTGTTACATACCGGTGTTGAATCCTCTACAGTAAAACATTCTATTCGTATTAGTTTATTCCAACTACGAAGACAGACGTTGCCTAGCAACACGCACCAACATGCCCCCTTTCCTCGGATTGCCGAGCTCGGAACTCGGACAACCGTGAGGACACCGAGCAAGAATTCCGATACGGATTCCAAGATGGCAGCGCCCTGTGTGACTTGTAGTATGAATTGTTGTCATTGTTTTTGGACCACTTTGGCTGTTTAAATGAAGATTTTAATCACTCGTATTACTGCAATACCTTACTGCGTCCGTTTCACTGCCTGTTGGTATGGGAATCGGTCTTGTTGTGAGTGCAATATTGAATGAAGCCTTGTTTGCTAACTCGGCCAGTGCTACCATAGCAACAGCTTTCCAGGTGGCGTCCATGTTTTTTTCCGACTCGGACGCGCAAAACATATCAGAATGCTTGTAGTGTGGAAGTGACGTCATATCCGAGGTCTGAGTTGGTTTGTTGAGAATAATCGAACGCACCATAAGTTAGAATGACCTCATCCATTGTCGAAATCATTTACCTAAATATTGAGCCACAGCACTGAAAATCTTTTAGATAAAACAAGCCTATAATTTCTGTACTCCAAAACAACAAACTACCAGGACGCCTTTTACCCAACTCGCGTTCCACACTCCACACCGCTGTTTTTTTGTACAAGAAGTTACCTCGTGAGATTGATAATGTTGTTAGACACTTTCAATAACAATCTGAGCCTGTCAGTGGCAAAAACAATCACTTTTAGTGGATACAAATCAAGGGTGCACAATTGCCCCATCAGGTTACATTGCAGCTCAATACTGCATCAATTTCAAAGACTTATGTTCACATCAGTCTATTAGACACAAATGCATGGGGGAATAAACCAAAATGACCCTTTAATGTCAAGTTGTCATCACACAAACATCTTAAACAATGCTATCTTTGATTTAAAGTGTCCTAATTTACAGACTGACGCTTAATCACAGCAGTCATAAACATTCAAAAGGACTCATTCATGTTAATGACCAGTGTCATGTCATGGTTATGACAGTGTCATGTCAGTCTTATGCACACACCTTCAAATAAAGTGTTACCCAACTTTTACAGTCAGACAAAAAGTTGTATTACTGTGGGGTTACATACCTTAGTGTGATTATAAGTGCATGTGAATACTGGCATGCAAATGAGTTTCCATGCCCCATTCAATGGCCCATTGCACTGTACGGTCATCAAGTCATCATTATGCCATTTTAAAATTGTCATTTCAAGTGTTGTATCCAGAGGAAATCCTGGTGAGATTTAGATTTTCATTTAGCCACATAAGCCCCTTACCGTTACTTTAGCTGCTGTTATCACAGGGACAGAGGAGACAGACCATGGATGTATTAAGAAAACAGGTTAACACCTTTTTCAGAGACTACTTACTGACATTATGGCAGGAATAAATATTGTGTAGTGTCTTGCAGATACAAATACATTCAGTTGCTCATTTCTACTGCAACCAAACAACTAAATACTGCTAAATGTATGCGCGTGTGTGCACATGTGTGTGTGTAAATGAGTGGTGATGTGGTAACAGTGGTGTAATGATTACTCGTGCTGAATCACAGCTTACATAAAACAACAAAAATACACAAATATCTTTGGGTAAATTACAACTATTCACACACACATGCACACAAACTCTCATAAGCTCTGTGGAAATCAAACATGATAGCGGGATTGATTGTAACAAGCTGATATGAGGATTTTAGGCTGCAGTTGTTTTCTTACACTGTAGATGGTTATCTGACATTTTATGGCTTTGGGGGTCTACATGCTTGGACTGTAAAACACACACACACACACACACACACACACACACACACACACACACACACACGTAAAGGCGTGGTGAGCCCCTATGACCACAATACATCCTGTGGATTATAAAATGCTATCCCACTTGAACTCAGAAGCACTTTGCCCCGAACAGTGGAGGGAGCCGAGGTAAGACTGCAGCTACAGGCTGTCTACCTATTCAACTCAAAAACTAATCTTTGTTATATTTCACTACAGCATTTGTTGATGATACAACATGATTTACTTATTTAATATGATGTTGGATTATAGACTACAGCATCTATATATTATTAATAAATAAAAACTATTTAGTTAAAAAAATCATTCTTGTTACAGATACAGACTTAAACTTTATGTGGCTTGCAGATGTTTGCAGTTGAATCCACATTACTGTGGACAGACTGTGACCAAGTTTATTAATAATGTTGGTTATGTGTAGCTGGTTATGTGTAGCTCTTTACAAGTAGAGTAAATAATCCACTCTAAATTACAATGCAGCCCTGAGAAACGTCTATGGAGGGCTTTGAATACCGATGTGTTGACTGACTTTATATTCAGATGTACACTGCACTGATCCACCTTTTTTATTTAAGTCTTGAAACATAATTGCAGATGGCAAACCTCCTCTTGGGCTGACTAAGGGTATTAAGTAAAAGTTCAAATGAAATATCAGATAATATTCTAATCTGCCTTCATTCATGGGAACCTCAACAGTGCAGATATAAAGTGCCCGTTTATTTTTAAATGTGTGTACATCTGCATGTATCAGAATGTCTGTGAGTCGGGAGAAGTAAAATGATATGCTGTTATGGGTGAAAGCTATTTTTAGGCACTTAGTGTAAGCTAAATGGAAGAAGAGAGAAGCTAAAAAGGTTTGTGCTGTATGAATTTGTTTGTGTGTCTCGGTGTTGCACTGCATGTTTGCAAACGATTTTTGGTGCTTCTGTATGGTGTGCAGGGGGGCATGCACACGTTTGACTCTCAGTCTTTCTCTTCGCCCTCGCCTGCTCTTCACAGCACATTAAACAGGATGGCTATAAGCCTCTCGTTCACCAAAATAGACACATACCCACACACATACAGACATTCACCTTGTTTTTGTCTCCAAGAGTATGTTGGAGTGAAGCCTAATTCCGTTAGTGATATGATGGGGGCCTTTGCAAAGACTAGGCCTGGCCTGGCTATCAGTTTTGTAAACTCCCCGTTTCTTGTAATTCTTGTTCTCTTTCTCGTCTTCCTTTTACTGTTACGACAGGTCTTTCAGCGAATGTAGTTAGCGCCAATAGGGTCAGTACTGACATGTGACACATTTGGGGGGGGGGGGGAGGGTGGGATGATGATGCTGATTTAACCCGGCCTGACCAGCAGGTGGGGGATATTAGATTCATTGAGGAATTGATTCGGGAAGCAGAGGCGGAGAGCCTCAAGTGGACGGACGCTACAGGCCGCATACGCTGGAGAAAAACTGAAAGAAAGACGTTTTGTTTTCCCACAATACAACTTTTGTAAATACACCTTTTAAAACCTGAATGACAACACCGAAGAGTGGGCTAGTGCAGACCTGACGGCGGCACATTAGAGGGTGCTGTCCGTCTCGACGAGAAAGACACCAAAAGCTAGCAGGCCTGGCTCCAGAACGTAAACTGAAACAGCAGCTGGGTGAGTCAGTTTAACACAGCACAAACCCCTCTAGAAGTAGGAATATGCATTTATCAAGGCCAGTTTTAGTGTCACTCTTACATTAAACGCAACACGCAGGGAGAGGAGACAATATAATTAATGTTACGAGTTAGGCTTTAGAAGCTATTTTCTACGACCCCAGATTAGCTTAGCCGTGTAACATTTACTGTCAGATTTTTTCAGTTTTGTGTTTTTTCTCCAACCCCAGAAAGCTTCTGCTGAGTCCAAGGTTAGTATATGCGTGTTTACTATAGTTTTGGTGTGTGTGTGTGTGTGTGTATGTGTGTGTGTGTGTGTGTGTGTGTGTGTGTGTGTGTGTGTGTGTGTGTGTGTGTGTGTGTGTGTGTGTGTGTGTGTGTGTGTGTGTGTGTGTATGTGTGTCCTGCCAATGGGCCTCATTAAGCAGGGAAGTTTTATGAGACCTTTGAGACCTTGCCTTCAGTAAACTTGGTGTCATTTTGGGCGTTAATGATATTGGCCTTTGTACTGTAATCACTCTCTGTGTATGTGTGCGTTTGTGTGTTTATTAGATGGGGAGAAGGCGATTGTCAGGTTTGGAGGTGACCCTAATTGTCATGTTCACATTGATGTCCGTGGCAGCCCTCGCTCTCATAGTTCTGTTTGTCACTGGAGAACCTGGAATCATCAAAGATGGTAGGTGAACACGTTTACACATAAAAGATACATACCTGTATTGCTTAAACACAACTAAAAAACATTAGTCCTAAACCTTTGCCATGCTCCCCATGTATTTGTGCAATGTTAATGCTAGCTAGCCCATTAAAAGATCAACACCACATTTAGTTACATATTATAGGTAATCATCAAGGGGTAACTAACATATATTCGGCCAGACTTCCAAAAATCAGGCACTTAACTTTATATTTTGAATATGGCAAAATGTCTAATAACTGGTCCAACAAATCCTCCAAATTAAAAAACTAAATATTTTGTACCTGCTCTTCAGAACAACACATATAAGCATGTTTTGACTGTCCCTATTAGCAGGACGACATACTTTGTCAGTGCTTTCCAAAACTGTAACAAATCCCTGACTAACAAAATCCATTTCATGATTAGTTATGGTCTCTTCCAACAGTAGGTTAGGGAACCTGGTTACAATTATATCCAACTGGTTGTGGTCAGTTAACAATGGAAATGGAAAACAAATGGCAGTCTCCTGTGTCAATGTACGTTTTCTTGACCCATCCATCCACCCTGCAAAGGAAGGATGTTGTTCCATAATAACATCACCTCACTTCCATCTTTGCTTAAATCATAGCTACTACAATCAGTAGAGGGCTTTGCTGAAATGACAGATTCAGTTGTCTCTCTCAGTTGGTTAGGGTTCATTGCTTACATGGGTATGAATCATAAATAAGTGTGCTGTCTATTAGGTAGTTTATTATATAAGATTACTGGGTTTTCACTTAGATTTTTTTTTCTAAGTAAACATTTCATCTTTTGGCAGAAACTACTGAAGTATTCGTTCCGCAGTGTCCCAACATTTCTTTGGCTGAAAGAGTAGACTGTTTCCCTGATGCTGGAGCCTCAAAGGTACAAGTCACTATAATTTCCAAGATGGCAAAGTAATGTTTATAGAGAAAGTTTTCTCAAAGACCTTCAACTCAATGGGCGTTGAGAAGGAGCTGAGGATTCCATGACTGATTTTCTTACAACTCAATTCTTACTCTTACCATTGTCACAATTGAGATAGTGTTGTTGAAGATGATTTTGGGTACCCTGGTTGTAATGATTTTTAGAATGGCAATGATGATGATAATGATAACAACATTGTTTATAGTAGCAGCAATGACATAATTGGCAATGTGGATGATGACATCAACTACTCAAACAGCTGCGATGTGAGCAGCGTGGATGTTGCTGGAGCCCACTGGACGAGAGAAATGTTCCCTGGTGTTTCTTCTCAACCAACCATGGATACACAGTGGAATCAGTGGAGCTACCGAATCCTTACAGTAAGTCCCTTTTTCCCCTCTCTCTCTGTCTATCCTGCTCTCCCACTCGTGGGGTCTCCGAGCAATGAAAATATTTGGCGTTCTATTATGTTTTTTGTTTTTTATAATTCCTTCAATCTGTCCGTCTGTCTTCATCACATCGTTTTTCCTTTTTCATTGACTTTGCCTCAGGCATGCTTTTCTGTGAAATATGACATGGATGGCATATTAGAAAACATGATTGACTTTGCAGCATGCAGGTTTTTCTATTTTCTGCTTGATTTCACTGCCTTATGTGAACTCCTTTATTGTTTAAAAGCAAGAAGAAATATTGGACATTTTATATCAAGTCTGAACAACAAGATTTTCAGTCACATTGTTTGAATAGCACAAGTGTGCTTAATAGAAAAAACTATTTGTTAACAATATTTGTTTTGTGTAACAAAGGTGGTTAAATTGAAATATGGCAAATGCTTAGACTGAGAGGAGCATTATCCAAAACCATTAACCATAACATTTATCTTAATGTTACTCAACAGGGACTTTAACAATTGCAAAAAAATTAAAGCAATCCTTTAGGGCTGCAGCTATCGATTATTTTAGTAATCGAGTATTCTACCGATTATTCCATCGATTAATCGAGTAATCGGATAAGAAATACTTAGTAAGAAATACTTAGTAAACAGCAATAGTACATATTTATTATTGCTGTGTACTAAAAACCTGTCTTTTGTATATATACAAAAGACAGTTTTTTTTGAAAAAGCAAAATTTTTTATTGCCAAATTCCAAGTACATTTTTGGTGGCCCAAATGTTAATATTTTTCACCCCCTTCCCCTTCTTGCCTCTGGCTCTTTGCACTGGATATGCAAAAGAGCTGTTCACTAACCAGAGGGTAAATGTGACTGTATAGAGCTTACAGCAGGGCTATTGAACTACACTGTTCTGGGGGATACATTTTAAGAAGGCTAATACTGAGTGAGGACAAAGAATAAAGAATGCAGACATCACCGGCATGATGACGTCATTCACGTGCATATTAAGTGGCCATGCTGGGGGGAGGAGCCGGTTTGTCTCTGGCAGCAGCTAAGTTTCCAAAGATTAGTAGCAAACTAATAAACAGTTAGACTACAAACCGACAGCTCTCGTTTTAGCTTGTTGGTAAAACATCGCTATTTTCAGAGTAGCATGCTGTAGGCTAGTTGTCTAAAACAGCGCGGTGGACGAGAGCAGCAGACGTTAGCTACCTTGTGTCGGGTTCGCTCCGTGGAATGGATGAGTAGACTGGATGTTTTCTACAAAGATGATGTAGTAGCATGTTTGCAGCTTAAAATGATCCCAAACTTTCTGTCGTTTTCTCTCGCCCGTCTCTTCTCTTAGACCCTCGCTATTTTCGTCTTCCTTCATTTGTAATCTGGCCGTCAGTCTCGTGCATAGACAGTATATAAACGGCCTTGTGTCCACAGAAGCGTCAACCTGTTGTGTGCGCTAGTAATTATCCTCCGTGCGGAAACACAGTGAGCCGTACAACCTTAATTACACTGATTTAACAAAGCTTCGAGGCAAAGAATTTTGCATCAATGATTTTTTGTAATCAAATTATTCAAGTTATTCAAGGAATCGTTTCAGCCCTACAATCCTTTAGCTTTTAGCTGTCTTCAAATATTTTTACATGAATTCTGCCAGGACATCACTCAAGGCTCCTATGCAAATTACTCACATTTAACTCAAAGGCAACAGTGGAATGTAAGCATATTGCACCCTTTGATCATACTGGTAAATGGATAACCTGGGAATATATCTGCCTTTAAAGAGATTCCCATCCAAGTTCACCTGAACTTTAACATGGTATTCTATTTCGTATAGGCTTCGCCCTCTAAGGCTACACTATCGGGTTTATCCCTTCGCACATGGGCAGTCGTGAAGATTTTCTTTCCCGCTCTTGTGTACCGCTCGGGCTTCAACTACGTCCGCAGATACTGTATATAAACAGAGCAGACCCATTGCTCTACTCCCCACTTTTTCTTCAAGCTAGCAGTATGAAGAAGACTCTCAAGACCTCCGGCTCCAGCAGCGTCCGCCTTTGCCCCGCCTGCCAGTCCGGCTACATCATGTCGCCGGATCTCCACCCCCACTGCGAGACCTGCCTCGGTGCCGCTCACGCTGACAAGGCTCTCACCTCCGACGCCTCCTGCCCGTTCTGCGCCTGCCTGCCATCTAAAGAGCTTCAACGGCGGGTGGACGCTTTTCTGGCTTTTGAGGTCGACGGAGAGGGGGACGGCAGCTGGGCAGACCGACGTGACACCGTCGGCACCCTGGACCTGCTGGAAGAGGACGTCTTCGACGGGCACGAGTCTGACGACCTGTTCTCCCCTGTATGACGATTCCCTCACCGGTTTTCCTTCCTCCCCGCTGGGAGGACTGGAACACGAGACGGGGATCGATGCCTTCCCACTACGGCTCTCCCCGTCTCCAGAACGGCCAGGGGCACCACCTCATCAGTCTTCCCCTCTGCCACAGACGGCTCCACCCTCCCCCACTCGCGGCCTCTTAAGCGGTGATGTCTACACACAGGAACCGCCATCCAAACGGGCTCCACTCTGGCTGCGCTTGACATGGCTTCGGCCATTCGTGGAGGAGGCTCTCTCTTAGCCCGGGAAACTGAAGACTCCAGTCTCTCGCTGTGCCCCGTTCACCTGGGTTCAAGGCAACACAGAGGCAGGCTTCCCCTCGGTTCCTCCCCTTGAACAGAGCCTGGCGTCCATCCTGCTTCCGAAGGCTACCTTTTTCGGCCACCGGAAGCCGACCCCCCCATCCCTCCAGGACCAGGTCTGCGCCCAGGTCACTGACTGGTCCCACCAATGTGCGGCCCAGGGCTTGGCGGCGCAAAACAACATAGCTTTCCTAGCCTCCACCGTCTCCGCCATGGCCACCAACCCGGAGGCTCTTCCTCCAGAGCTAGCCACAGAGATCGGCAAGGCTATGACCGCCATCCTCACCCTCACCACGGCTCCAGGCGTGGCAGACTGTGGCCCAGCGAAACATCTGGCTCCACATGTCACAGCTACCCACGGAGGTCAGACGTGAGCTTCTGTACGGCCCCATAGCTCCCGATGGACTATTTGGGCCTCGCTTACAGACGGCCATGTCCCACCTTCACCAGGCGGCCGAGGAAGCGGAGCGGCTACAGCAGCTCGGCTCCTGGGAAGTGGCTCCTCAACAGCAGCGCCACCGCTCCACCAACCGCCATAAGAGGAAACGCCCCACAGCCCTAACATTCCTCTGCTGTGGCTGCACCCTCCCAGGCTTTGACCTCCGCTCCTCCGCCCGCACCCCCACAGCGGCAGCCGGCTCCTGACCGGCAGGTTTCACAGGGCTGAAGGACCATGAAGGTGGCTCCCATCTGGTCAAACCCGCCCCCCGATCCACCCAGCAAGCAGCGGCAACGGTGGCAATGACGGGGCGTGGGGAACGTCTGTCCCTCCATGGTTGAAAACTGGAAACACAACGGCCCTTTTAAGGGCCACTCCAATCTATCTAAAGAGCAGTTTCCCCTCAACCAAGCAGCCCTTGTTCCCACGCTGATAACATGACAGATGTTCCCCACACAAGCACACACCAGCCCTCCCCTGCTCGCGGAGCTCCACCGCTCTCTCACTATGCAGACAGCGGGAGCAAACGCCCACCCGCTTGCCAGCGGGATGAGGACGACGATGACCCACCACCCTTTCGACAGGGCCCTACCATGGGCTGGGCGACACGATCTACTCATGTCTTGCCCAGCGGTGGGACGGGCTCTGTGCTCCTTGCTGGCCATGTCTGTAAACAACACACAGACATGCGCGCGCCGCTCTCCAGAGCACAGCGCGGCATGGATCAGGCTGACACACATGGACTCGTGGATGTCAAAACTGATAACACGGGGCTACACACTCCAGTTCGCCTCCCTCCCGCCTTGCTTTGCGGGCGTGTTGGAGACAACTGTGTCATCCCAGGCAGAATCAGACGCCATGACGTCAGAACTACGGGAGCTGCTGTCAAAAGGAGCAATTTCCCGCGTTCCTCCGTGGGAGGAGAACGAGGGATTTTATTCTTTTTCACTCCCAAAAAGTCAGGCGGGTTACGCCCCATCCTCGACCTGTCCCAGTTCAACCGGTGCATCATGGAGCGCCCATTCCACATGCTGACTATCAGACACGTGTTGGAATGCATGCGCCACCAAGAATGGTTTACATCTGTGGATCTGAAAGACGCATACTTTCACATCCACATCATTCCCAGGCACAGGAAATGCTGCGCCTCTTTTTCCAAGGAGCCCATTTCCAGTACAACTGGCTGCCGTTCGGATACTCACTGGCCCCACTCACTTTTTCCAAGTGCATGGAGACGGCACTTCAGCCGTTGCGGAAAAAAGGCGTCAGAGTCCTCTTTTATCTGGACGATTTGCTTATTCTGGCTCCCTCTCGGGAAAAGGCGGCGCTGCACACTGTGGCAGTTCTGCGGCACCTGCGGACACTGGGCTTCGCCATAAACTGGCAGAAAAGCTCACTGGTTCCCACACAATCGATAGTCTATCTGGGCGTAGTGCTAAACTTGATTGTTATGAGAGCCAGGCTGTCAACGGCGAGGCAAGATGCGCTGATCTCTCTTCTGTCGCGCACCACGCCATGCGCGAAGGTGTCAGCGCTGTCCGTAATGCACCTTCTGGGCATGATGTCCGCGGGCTACGTGGTAGTCCCCCTGGGTCTTCTCCACATGAGAAAAATCCAGAGGTGGTTCCTCCGCCAGCGCGTCGACCCCATACGCCACAAGTGGCGAATGCTGACCATCCCTCCTTCTCTTCAGTCAGACCTGTCATATTGGGGGAACCCCCGGACCTTGTCAGCTGGGGTTCCCCTGGGCAAGGTGACGTCATATGTAACAGTGTACACAAATGCTTCCATTACTGGATGGGGAGGAATGTGTGAATCACAATTGGTGGGAGGAGTATGGCCACCCCCACCCCTCTCCCACACATAAACTGCCTGGAGCTGGCCACGGTGCTGAAGGTTCTAAAACACTTCACCCCGGTGGTAGCGGGGAGACATGTCGTCGTACGGACGGACAATGTTACAGCGGCAGTGTTCATAAACCGCCATGGTGGCGTACGCTCAGCCCGGCTATTGGAAATAGCCAGGAGCCTTCTGCTGTGGGCCCACAGTCATCTGTTGTCCCTCAAGGCTGTTTACATCCCCGGGATGCTAAACCGGGCGGCAGACCTAATGTCGAGGGGAGGGCCCTCTCACAACGAGTGGAAATTGAATCCCACTATCGTTCAGAAGCTTTGGAGCAGGTTCGGGAAAGCGGAGGTGGATCTGTTCGCCTCACGAGAAAACACACAGTGCGCTCTGTGGTTTTCCTTGAGCACACGGGACAATCCACCCCTCGGCGTGGACGCATCTTCCCACCATCCCTGGCCCAGAACCCTCCTATACGCTTTTCCCCCGGTCCCTCTGATTTCTTGTCTCCTGGAACGCATCCAGGAGGAGAATCTGTCGGTCTTGGTGGCACCGGAGCGAACAAGCGCATCCTGGTTCCCGACGCTGGTTCAGTTGCTGGCGGGTCCCCCCGGCAATTGCCGTGGCGCGAGGATGCCCTGCCACAGCTGGACGGCGCGATATCTCGCCCCCCAGTGATAACCCAGTGATTGGGGGGCTGGCTGCTGAGCGGGAACGCCTGCAGAGGTTAGGCTCGCCCCCTGCCGTGGTGCGCACTATTCAGAACGCGAGAGCCCCTTCCACAACAGCGTGTGTCTTGGTCCGCTTTCCAGCGCTGGTGTACGGAGAGGGAAACGGACCCCGTATCGTGTCCCCTGCCTCTCGTGTTGACTTATCTCCAAACATTATATATGGATAACGACTTGGCTCCGTCCACAGTCAAAGCCTACGCAGCAGCCATTTCATCCTGCCACGAAGGCTATGGAGATGCTAGCTGTATTCCCATTTCCAGTCTTTGTGCTAAGCTAAGCTAACCCACTGAGTGCTATTTTTATGTAATTTCATCTTTAAGTATACATTTGTAAAAATTTTATTTTTTAAACTGTATTATAACCTTTACCCTCTTTTACCATGTGTTTGATTTTGTAGTAATAACAGCCCAACTGAAGAGAATGACATCTCCTTCTTTATTTGGGGCTGATATACAAGAGCTGTCATTTCACGCAGAAATGCAGTCCAACAATCGACTTCGATTTAAGGTAGACACTGACAGACACCATCTCTGTTAAACACCTTTTTTGCCAGCACAGAAATTCACACTCACATATGCACACACAGACACACACACACACACACACACACACACACACACACACACACACACACACATTTAGACAGCAACAGAGGGAATTGTGAGATAAATCTACTCCAGTCTTATACATTTCAAAAGTATTTTTGTATTAAAGCATGTTTAACACGAATGCTGTACTGAACAAAAGAGGCCAAAAATAGCAATGTACACAACAAAGTCAGAACATGACTGTGAGATATGAGGCCACACTTACACTTGTTGTTTCTCTACTCAGATCTATGATGCCCACAGGAAGAGGTTTGAAGTCCCCCATGAGCACATCAGCAGCCTCAACAGTGACCACTTCAGCCCCATCAGTAACACACTGGAGTTGACAAAAAAACCCTTTGGCCTTACTGTGCGCAGGAAGGAGAACAACAAAGTCCTGTGAGTGCTTACGATGTGTGTGTGTGTGTGTGTGTGTGTGTGTGTGTGTGTGTGTGTGTGTGTGTGTGTGTGTGTGTGTGTGTGTGTGTGTGTGTGTGTGTGTGTGTGTGTGTGTGTGTGTGTGTGTGTGTGTGTGTGTGTGTGTGTGTATGTGTTCATTGTGCAGTTGTGTTGGACAGGGACAGGGTTGCTCATAAGAACTTCAATATCACATTGTCCATGTGGACAGTGAAGGAACTACAAAAGAGAGCAGAGTATGTATACTGTTTATATTCAACAAAATAATGTGCATCCAGGCAAGTACTGTAATTTTACTGTGTTATAATATACTACATATACTGTATATGTCGGATATATACTACTGTATGGCTTCACCTGTAGAGAGGGATGATTGTTGGAACATTATAGTAGAAAGAGATTTTGGAAGTTGATTTGGAGTTTGATAGAGATGATACTACAAGGTATCTACAGTAGCCTGTATGGGTGTAATTCTGGAGGCAAAATACGGTAAGTGCCATATGCCCAAAAATATTATAAGACAAGCTGACTTGTGCTTCTCTCTGCCAGTTATCAGTCTTTTCACATTCACCTTATAGAATTGCAAATTGTCAATATATTGGCATTGATTATGTGCATCTCATTTGATGCAATTATGTCAGAAATTCTCTTTAGTGGTCTGTGCGCCATATAATCTCATTGTCATGCATTATTTCCAGATAATGACATATAACACCTTGCTATGTGACATGTTAGTTTCCCACAGCAACAAGTAATTATGTTCATGTCGAACCAGGCTACTTGGTTAGCCCTTGGTGACATTGCAGTGATCAATTACCCCTCAGAGCTGTGTGCCCACACACAGATTTCCTATTAAACACCAAAAGGCATTAAACCATTATTATCATTGATGGTATATAGAATATGGCACTTTGTGAAAAATAGGGCTTGTGAGGGCACAAAACCTATATTTGTATTACTACTAGGATGTGATGCACAGGGATAAATACCATAACCATGCCAAGCTTTGGCTTGCCTCACTTACTGGTGTATTGAGCAGCGTTGTCTTTCTCAACACTGCACATGACCTTCAACCAGAGGGAGTGAGATTGCTCTGAAGATTAGCAGCTATGTAGTAATCAATTTGCATTTATAACCCTGTTGTTAGAGAGCCACATGTGAATCATCATTATCAAAATGGAGGCAAATGTGTGACAATGGGCTATATAAATTACATTGCCTTGACTTTGTTTACTCACTGGTCATAGTTCAGACTTTGGGGTTTCTAGAGATTCTGTTTTTGTTAAGATTATACTTCATTGACTCCAAAAGGTGACATTTTCTTCTCTGTATTGTACTTGTCCCATAGTGCACTGTCTAGGAATTCACTTTACTTTTGAAGTCAGTGCAATTGTCTCTGTCAGTCCCAAGAATACAAAAACCCATATTAATTCTGCATTCATGTGGGGTCAGAAAAATTGAAAAAAATTGGTCCCGACTGGGAAAATGTACATGAACGCCCCTTTATAACAACTCAGAAATTCTGCGAAACTTTTGTCACACGACTTTGCGAGTTGGCATCAAATTAAGCAGTAACATGGTGGATTTAAATGTTAGGTTAGGTTAGGTATTGCTCACAGATACATTTTTTGCTCACATGTAATTTGTAATACGGAATTAGGTTGTTACCTACGTGGACAACCTGGATTAGTTAGAAAAGTTATGGATTAGCATTAACCCTGATAACAAGTCAGGTAAAGCAATATTTTAGTGGTTTTAGAGAATGCACTGGTGCAGCACCAAGTCTGGGACAAAATCACTTATATAAAGCTTCAAACTGGAAGATGGCTAAATACTGGAAACATCCATCCACCCATCCATCTTCATCCGCTTATCCGGATCGGGTCGCGGGGGTAGCAGCTCCAGCAGGGGACCCCAAAACTTCCCTTTCCCGGGCCACATTAACCAGCTCCGACTGGGGGATCCCGAGGCGTTCCCAGGCCAGGTTAGAGATATAATCCCTCCACCTAGTCCTGGGTCTCCCCCGAGGCCTCCTCCCAGCTGGACGTGCCTGGAACACCTCCCTAGGGAGGCGCCCAGGGGGCATCCTTACCAGATGCCCGAACCACCTCAACTGGCTCCTTTCGACGCAAAGGAGCAGCGGCTCTACTCCGAGCTCCTCACGGATAACTGAGCTTCTCACCCTATCTCTAAGGGAGACGCCAGCTACCCTCCTGAGGAAACCCATTTCGGCCGCTTGTACCCTGGATCTTGTTCTTTCGGTCATGACCCAGCCTTCATGACCATAGGTGAGGGTAGGAACAAAAACTGACCGGTAGATTGAGAGCTTTGCCTTCTGGCTCAGCTCTCTTTTCAGTCCTAACGGTGCGATAAATTGAATGTAATACCGCACCTGCTGTGCCGATTCTCCGACCAATCTCCCGCTCCATTGTCCCCTCACTCGTGAACAAGACCCCAAGGTACTTGAACTCCTTCACTTGGGGTAAGGACTCATTCCCTACCTGGAGAAGGCACTCCATCGGTTTCCTGCTGAGAACCATGGCCTCCGATTTAGAGGTGCTGATCCTCATCCCAGCCGCTTCACACTCGGCTGTGAACCGATCCAGTGAGTGCTGAAGGTCACAGGCCGATGATGCCATCAGGACCACATCATCTGCAAAAAGCAGCGATGAGATCCCCAGCCCACCGAACTGCAACCCCTCTCCACCCCGACTACGCCTTGATATCCTGTCCATAAATACTACAAACAGGATTGGTGACAAAGCACAGCCCTGGCGGAGGCCAACTCTCACCTGAAACGAGTCCGACTTACTGCCGAGAACCCGGACACAGCTCTCGCTTTGGTCGTACAGAGATTGGATGGCCCTGAGAAGGGACCCCTCACCCCGTACTCCCGCAGCACCTCCCACAGTATCTCCCAGGGCACCCGGTCATACGCCTTCTCCAGATCCACAAAACACATGTAGACTGGTTGGGCATACTCCCAGGCTCCCTCCAGGATCCTTGCGAGAGTAAAGATCTGGTCCGTTGTTCCACGACCAGGACGGAATCCGCATTGTTCCTCTTCAACCTGAGATTCGACTATCGACCGAACCCTCCTTTCCAGCACCTTGGAGTAGACTTTACCGGGAGGCTGAGAAGTGTGATACCCCTGTAATTGGCACACACCCTCTGGTCCCCCTTTTTAAAAAGGGGAACCACCACCCCGGTCTGCCACTCCTTAGGCACCGTCCCAGACTTCCACGCAATGTTGAAGAGGCGTGTCAACCAAGACAACCCCTCTACACCCAGAGCTTTAAGCATTTCTGGACGGATCTCATCAATTCCTGGGGCTTTGCCACTGTGGAGTTGTTTAACTACCTCAGCAACCTCCACCAGGGAAATTGATGCCAATCCCCTCTCATCCTCCAGCTCTGCCTCTACCATAGAGGGATTATTAGTCGGATTTAGGAGTTCCTCAAAGTGCTCCTTCCACCGCCCTATTACCTCCTCAGTTGAGGTCAACAGCGTCCCATCCTTACTGTACACAGCTTGGATGGTTCCACGCTTCCCCCTCCTGAGGTGGCGAACGGTTTTCCAGAAGTACCTTGGTGCCGACCAAAAGTCCTTCTCCATGTCTTCTCCGAACTTCTCCCACACACGCTGCTTTGCCTCTTTCACGGCAGAGGCTGCAGCCCTTCGGGCCCTTCGGTACCTTGCAACTGCCTCCGGAGTCGTCTGGGATAACATATCCCGGAAAGACTCCTTCTTCAGTCGGACGGCTTCCCTGACCACCGGTGTCCACCACGGTGTTCGTGGGTTACCGCCCCTTGAGGCACCCAAGACCCTAAGACCACAGCTCCTCACCGCAGCTTCAGCAATGGAAACTTTGAACATTGTCCACTCGGGTTCAATGCCCCCAGCCTCCACAGGGATGCACGAAAAGCTCCGCCCGGAGGTGTGAGTTGAAAGTCTGTCGGACAGGGGCCTCCTCCAGACGTTCCCAATTTACCCGCACTACCCGTTTGGGCTTACCAGGTCTGTCCAGAGTCTTTCCCCACCCCCTGACCCAACTCACCACCAGATGGTGATCGGTTGACAGCTCCGCCCCTCTCTTCACCCGAGTGTCCAAAACATATGGCCTCAGATCAGATGAAACGATTATAAAATCGATCATTGACCTTTGGCCTAGGGTGCTCTGGTACCAAGTACACTTATGAGCATCCCTATGTTCGAACATGGTGTTCGTTATAGACAATCCATGACTAGCACAGAAGTCCAACAACAAACAACCACTCTGGTTTAGATCAGGGAGGCCGTTCCTCCCAATCACGCCTCTCCATGTGTCTCCATCATTACCCACGTGCGCGTTGAAGTCCCCCCAGCAGAACTATGGAGTCCCCGACTGGAGCCCCATGCAGGACTCCACTCAAGGCCTCCAAGAAGGCTGAATACTCTGAACTCTTGTTTGGTGCATATGCACAAACAACAGTCAGAGTTTTTCTCCCCCCACAACCCGCAGGCGTAGGGAGGCGACCCTCTCGTCCACCGGGTTAAACTCCAACGTAGCGGCGCCAGCCGGGGGCTTGGGAGATCCTACCAGGAGCACAAAGCTCCAGACAACACAGCCCTCAGGTTCATAGGGACACACAAACCTCTCCACCACGATAAGGTGATGGTTCCCGGAGAACAGCTATTGTTTAAAAGCTCTGAGCAATAAAATACAACGCATCTTCTTACGTCATATTTAACCTATTGCAACATTTTTAACTGCTTATCAAGAACAATATCACATGCACCACTTAATGTTTTTATAACTATTTTATAAGAGTTCATAATTTCACATGAGCAGCACATGGCCATTAGCGTTACATTGCAGAATTTACACACTGCTGTGTGTTTTCTTTTAGATGTTTTGCAAATAAACTTTTTTTGTTAAATATAATAAATAAAATGTAATACATAAAATGTTATTACCAATGATTTGGCTGACATCTCCCAGACAGCCAGAGCTTCTTCTCCTGTCACCTGCATTCACTTTGGGAGTCCGTGTTAAGGGGGGCGGGAACGGGGATTAACAGTGACACATTTCAAACTAGAAAATCAGTCAAGTTATTGGTTGCATTTGAAGCAGGAAGTTTTACATCCAATCCCAGTAATGATGTTAACACATAGATCAGACCATACACAGGCAATTTAGTGATATCCCTGCAGTTGTGGTCTTGAAATAAAATCTTGAGACCAAGACCGGTCTTGAGTACTACAACACCGCGGAGTTATGATACTAATAATCATTCTGTTCTTTGATCTTTCTGGCTGTTATATGGGCATTCGGTTCTCATAATAAAAGCTACTCGTGAAAAGACTCATTCACTGAACATAAATGTAGCCTCTCCTGGTCGTCCTTTTGACCCTGATTGACTGTGACAAGACACAACTATCATCATCATATGATTAAAAACGAATGCAATTAGTCTTTACTTTAGTCGTTTTTGGTGTTCCTGCGTTGTCATGACTATTCAATAAAAATGTGTATTTACTGCATTTACAGCCTTTACTTACTATATTTTGTCTGCATAGCTCTGTTTTGGCAGCTGTATACACCTAGAGCAATCTCAGTATTTCAACTAACAGTGTACAGTATGTCTTATTTTGAAGAGAAATGCTACCCAGAGGGCTTATTAGAGCTTGATGGGATGGTCTGTCCTCCAAGTTTTTTTCTTTCTACAAATCAACTCCTCAACACGTCCTCTTCTCATTACTACTCTCTTTTCACTGCATCTCACTCTCACTTTCTTTCTTACTTATTTGTCGCTAACGTTTTGTGTCTCACTTGTTCTCTCTCGTTTTGCCACATCCCTTCGCTCTGTTTCTCATTTCAGTCTGTCTTCTCACTTCCCAGTGGTGACCCATTGTTTTTGTCTCCTGTTCTTTTAAAAAAAACACACATTCAGGTTTAACACTACAATGGCTCCACTGGTGTTTGCAGACCAGTACCTACAGCTGTCTGCTAAGCTTCCATCCCATAATATATATGGCCTGGGAGAGCATGTGCACAGACATTATCGCCATGACACAAACTGGAAAACTTGGCCCATCTTCACCAGAGATGGTTTCCCTAATGGGGTAAGGAGCGCACGCGCGCACACACACACACACACACACACACACACACACACACACACACACAATAATAAATATAGCATATCTGCATCTATACATGTTAACCCCGTAACAATGTTGTTTTTTGGTTACAGTTGTCCCTGACATATTGTGTGCTCAAATGCTTACACATGACAGGTCTACCTAGGGTGTGTGTTTTGTGTGTGTGTGTGTGTGTGTGTGTGTGTGTGTGTGTGTGTGTGTGTGTGTGTGTGTGTGTGTGTGTGTGTGTGTGTATGATGTTTACATGTGCTCCCAACACACACAGAAGTCACTTCCTCAGCTTCAATAAGTCTCCCACGTCCCTCCAGCACCTATATCCCCTCATCCCTTTGTCTTCCTACCTTCCCTGCAGGAAACACATAACCTCTATGGACACCATCCCTTCTTCCTGTGTCTGGAAGATGAGAGTGGAAAGTCATTTGGAGTCTTTCTCATGAACAGCAATGCTATGGGTAAAGACGCACACACATACACACACACACACACACACACACACACACACACACACACACAGTCTTCATGGAAGTAAACGGACACAGAAACATGTTTTGAAAAGGCAGCAGTGTGCACAAAAAAAGAACATACAGTAACAGTATAATAAACATAAACCCAGAACATTAGGAAAAAAAGCCATTTGCGAATTGGTTCAAGGGCACATGAGCCATCCGTTATGCCTCATCCTCCTAACATAAATGGATATACTGTTGCCTCAATCAAAAAATTGTGCTGACAAATCAAAGAGAATATTGCATGGCTGTTTTATTCTATGAAGGAGATGACAGATAGCAATGGGAATGCCCGTTGACATGTTTTTCTTGCTCATCTCTATAGTCTCATGATATAAAGGCTTTGTTTTGCCTCTCATGGATTGTCTTGACTGTTTCACATTTGAACCTAAAGTCCACACAACAATAAAGGTATTGCTGGTTAACAATAGTTTGAGAGGGCATTTTTAGAGGGTTATAATTTATAGTTAAGGAAGGTATTAGGATTCAGTTTGCAGTTTTTTTTCAGAGGTGACTTTGCAGCCCGCTCCTGCTGTGACCTACAGGACGATCGGAGGCATCCTTGACTTCTACATTCTCTTTGGAGACACGCCAGAACAAGTAGTGCAGGAGTTCCTTGTGGTGAGGCAAAAAATATTACTTGTATTTCTTTTTTTAAAAGGCATATACTATATACAAGACTACAGGGTCGGCCTGGTAGCTCACCTGGTTGAGTGTGTGCCCCGTATACAAAGGCCCAATACTTACCGCAGTGGCCGGGTTCAACTCCAACCCACTGCCCTTTGCTGCATATCGTCCCTTCTTCCCCCCCCACTTTCAAAAATCTTTAGCTATACTAAATAAAGGCAAAAATGTCTAAAAAGAATATAAAAAAAAAGAAAAGAATATATGGGCATGTTTTTTGGCTAAGTATGTTGTGCAAAAGTAGTATGTGAGTTGCCTTGGCAAAGTAATTGTATTAACAATATGTCCAATTATGTTGTCCAGCTCATTGGCAGGCCTGTCATTCCTCCCTACTGGTCCCTGGGTTTCCAAATTTCTCGGTGGGGCTATGGAAACCTGAGTGAGGTCCAGCAAACAGTGGAGAGGAACCGCGCCGTGGCCCTCCCATATGTAAGATCCTGTCTGCTTCCTTTATTTAAGGCTGTTTATATGCAGTATCTAAAATTGCTATCAAGGCTATTGCTGCCAACGCAGTCTAATTTTGTGTTCATATTTTTGCTAGAAAATTGTGAAATAACGTATTTCAATTTTTAAAAATGTAAAAAAAATGTTCATGATATCATGGATTCCAGGTGCATGAATGTCCTCAAACGTTTGCCACTTTCACAATCTATATCTCCGCTTTATGTTGTAAATCCTAAGCATATAAAATCACATTGTGTTTGCACAGTTTATTATCACAATATAAATGCACAATAAAATCATATCAGACTAGGTGTAAGGGAAGGCTTACAAAAGAGAAATATGCAATCTTTAACTGAGGAACTACGCAACAAAATCCACCAGAAGTATTAGAAGCCTGAGATCATTGCCAATCAACAGCAGTCTGGAAAATGAAAACATTACATTGATTTTCCTGGCAAAGCAAGGAATGCAAATCAGGGACAAAACAGAGGCAGGTCTTTCAATTTGACGTAAGATGTCATGTTGAGAGACACTGTACGTTAAAAGAGGTTGCAGGATTCTCCTTTTCTGAAAACTAAATATGCATTTTAAATACCAACTGTCTGAAGTCATGTTGTGACAAGGCATAGTCCATGAAGTGGGGAATTTCTTTACAGCTGTATAGCTTTTTTATGTGGGGGAGGGGGATCAAAAATCAATACTTCATCTTGCACACACCTTGTTAAATTTGAACCTCATGCACTACTGTGTGGTTCCAGAGGCAAGAGCATTAACCACTACACTATCTGTGGAAACGTGATATGAAGGTTGAAGCAGGAGTTCAACAGACAGACTGATAGGGATGGCCTTTAGCTTAGATGGGGTAATCCAGCTTTCTGTCAAATAATGGAGAGTCTGCTGGGCTCTATAGGTTCAATCCTAGGACAACTATTTTTCAAGCATCACTGAATGTTAGCGCTGATCAAAGATCAATCAACCGAGTTCCTTTCATTATCTCATTCATCCTGAGCTGAATGTTAAAACTACTCCAACACCTCTTCCCTTCTGAGACACTTGATAAATACCAGTTCTGGTTGACATTTCCTTGGGAATGAGCCTTACTGCTTATCTTCGTCTGGGCTTGCGAATACTAACTGTAAGAAGTCCCTTCCACACAGAGCACTGATGTTTGAGGTACTTTGCCATCCTTAATTACTAAGGTAAACGCCTAATCCTAATCTTCATATGTTCTAATAAAACACATCAACTGTATCACAACTCAGCAAAGACTGCACTAACCAAAGACGTGGTCTGAACTCGGTCTTATTTAAGGAACAAATGCAAACACATTTCTAACCTATCTCAATATTTCACTCTGGTAATCTCCAATCTCTCGTTCATTTTAAAAGACATTAGGATGCAGCTGCTTCCTCTCCTGCTGTACTCAGAGACATATTTGATAACCATTAGATAGACCACAGAGGGCATTATCACATTCTCCCTAATATGTCTGGAGCTGATTACCATTAGAGGAAGGATCTGGCAGAGCCTTCCAAACCATCTGCTCTATCGATATGAAGTAGATTTTGGCAGACAACAGACAGTCAGAGAGCAAGCATAATGTCACACACACAAAAAAGATTGTGCTAACATTCCCATTGTCCTCCCAAGGTTTAGCAGCACATCATGCAAGTTGTTGGCACTCACATTAGGTCTCCAAAAATCCAGCAAAGGCAGGTCAGACAAGACAGCAGTTAAAACGTTTTTTTTTTTTCTTACAGTGAGGCTCACATTAGATGGAAATATAATGTGTTAGGAGGATGCATTCAAGTCATATTAAAGATACAGAATTTTGAGTGGATCTGTTCAAGATATAGGGCTGTATACGATATAAGGTAAATATGTGATTACATTGTTGAATATCCCGATAAAGATTTTACTTGCGATAAATAAACGGATATTAAAGTGTACTCAGTTCTGCATTTCTGCTGCCTTCAGTATTATTATTATTGTTATTATTATTATTATTAGCTAAAATACAAAAAACTGCTTGTTGAATTTAAAACAAATGAAAGGAAATAATTCCCAACATTCTTTTATTGAACAAATTGAACACTGATTTGAATACAAAAAGGCACCACTAAAAAAAGAATGACAGTTACGTTATAAAGTGAGGTTTCTACTGATGTTTTCTTTCAACTAACACGAAAAAATCTCCATGTCGCATAGTTGATATTGTTGATATATACAGTTGATATTGCGATGACGATAAAAACATATTGTGCAGCCCTATCAAGTTATGCACAGAAGTGGACGCATTAAGAGTAATTTTCAATTCATTACATCAATGCAACGATAAAAACCTTATTTTAATACATGAAAGCCATGGCAGCATTTTAGCTGAATGGCATCTAACCTATTTGAAGTAAATACTTTTTTGTAAAGAATTTGTAATTTAATTAATTAATTAATAATAGTTAGCCTATTGCATGTACATAAGGTGACCATACACTATACATTTCTTCTTTTTCTGCAGGACATTCAGTACACTGACATTGACTACATGGAGGATAAGAAAGATTTCACTTATAACAAAGTCAGTTTCAGCGAGCTTCCTCAGTTTGCCGACTACCTTCATGAGAAAGGACAGAAATACATCCTCATCCTGGTAAGAAGTACCTTATTGTGAGTGAAGCAATTTGTGTATTTCATAATGAACAGAAAATATAACCTTTAAACATCCCTGTGCAACGACAAAACAGAAATTTAACTTGCATTTCAGTGTTCTCTATTGTTTGGTAGTATTGCATCATTAATCTTGTATTACTGGCCAAATGTTGGCTGTTGTGATGTCAAGTTGATGTGCTCCAGCTGTATAAAGCTCGACAGATATTTAACTACAGGAGCTTGCTGTCTCTACAAAAGCAAATACAATCTCAAATCATTGACTCCATTAATGTTTAACTTACAAAAAGAGAGTTCATAAAACACTGACAATTCATTTGATTGTTTGACATAAAACCCAGAATGTTGCAACATTACTTCACATGATCCCACTTTTATTTTTACTTGAGTCAGCAACACCAACCAGTGAAAACAGCAATTACAAAACATTTATTATATAGTCAGCCTTTCAAATGTACCAAATGAATGTTCTTCATTAAAACAGTTAAGAATTTGAAATAGCATTTATGTTTTTTCATAGTCTCACGAGTGTATTTCATTGCCCCCAGGACCCTGCAATAGCTACCAGTAAGAGGGTAGGGGGTGCCCCATATGCCTCCTATGACCGTGGGACTGAGAAGAATGCCTGGGTCACTGAATCAGATGGGAAAACTCCTCTGTTAGGAGAGGTGAGCTGCATTTGGGTGCAGGAGAGAACTGGATAATGAATACAGATGAAATTTAGTGGCCCCTTAATTAGATACTTCTTTTCTTTCAATCAAAGACTTCCCTGCTCCAGATGGTAATGTCTGTTTTACACCAAGCTTCCATTTCACATATGTGCAATGTCTGCATCTGGAGTAAATGGCTCGTCACAGTGATATTCAGGTCATCAGCTTGTGAGGAAGTCCTACAATGTTGCGAAGCACGAGTCAAACTTTAAAATTAAAATTAAATAATTTCCCCCTGGGATTATTAAAGTATTTCTGATTCTGAATCTGAAACACAGGTGTAGGAGGGTTGTTACTCATTATAAATGGTCATACATTCATATACTGTAAAGCAAAGGTATAAACCAAACAGCAAAAGATATGAGTCATGCATACGTTTGAGAGGTACTTTCTGTTCCACTTAGCTTTACAATTATATGGTCAAAGTCTAGCTTTTCTGAAATGAATACTCATCAGTGAAAAGATTATTTCCAGGAACATGGCATTAATATCAATTCCAATAACCTACGCAATACAAGGATATGAGCCTGAGGATAGCCATCAAATAATATAACATAAATTGAGTAACAATTAGAGCTGCATGATATGAGGAAAATATGTGATAACGTTTTTGAATAAAGTGATATTACTTGCAATAAATAAACCGATATTAAAGTGCACTCAGTTCTGCCTTTCTGCTGCTTTCAGTATACTTCTTAAATACAAGAAAATTGCTTGTTAAATTAAAAAAATTGAAAGGAAATTATGTTTAACATACTTTCATTGAACTTAACACAAAAGGCACCAATAAAACAAAATGAATGATTACATTTTTAAGTGCAGTCTTCGACTGATACTCTCTTTCTACTAACTCACAAAACCCCTTAGTGTCTTTTGCAATGCGTTTGTTGTGCAAGTTGATATCACAATGATTAAAAAAAACGATATGGTGAAGCCCTAGTAATAAAGTTGGCGAGATTTTTCCTGCATGTCTGTTTTGCTGAGGAGTATTTGAGCCTTTGAATTAGGGATGCACCGATCCGACTTTTTCAGTCCCGATACCGATGCCAGGGCTTTGTGTATCTGTCGAAACCCGATCCGATACTGTTGTTAAATTAATAATAAACTGTATACCTTTTGCAACTTATACCTTCCTTCCACCATGTGGAAGAGACTAAAGGCACCAGACTTTCCTAACTAAACATTACTTTCATAACTAAGACAAAATAACACAGATGTAATGTATTGAATTCTTATTTATTTATTATTTAAAAAACAATTGTGCATTCAAATCAAAAATATAATGTAATCAAACTTCTTAAAATTAATTTCAATAAATAACAATAATGGGCCTTTATATCGGTTTATAATGGCTTATTCTACTGTCAGGAGTACATAGAATATCACAAAAACATTTTAATGTCATCATGTTTACTAAAACCTTTGATTACTAAAGGGTTTGCTTGGCTCATCAACATTATACAATAACGTTATATGAAGGAGAATCCATGAAACAGTTACAGAATTTAAACTATTTTATTTTATGCAAACTGCAAAGTAGTAAAATAAACTCAAATCGAATGAATACACATACAAACAACTTTAACATTGTTTCCCTTTCAAAACAAAATAGTTGTAAGCTAGTATAAACACTACCTTGGCCACAGGTAAGTTAGGTAGTAGTGGGCAACTGAACGTAGCTCCGCTGTCAGCCTCCTTCGCTGTTTGAATAATGTTTGTAGGTTGGCGGACGTATTTCAGCGAGGCAAGGCATTCTTAAATCCAGTGTTTTAATCATTGCTCTGAACCCATCTTTCTCAACGGTCTGTAGCGGGACCGTAGTTGGATTGCGTTCATAATGTTGCTCTGCTGCAAGCTTGAAGTGACAAGTCTTTAACGTTAGCACTGTAACGTTAGCACGGTAACGTTAGAGCGACGGGCAACAACAGTGGCTAAATAATGTCCGATTTTTTAGAAACAAAAAACCTTGCAACAACAGACGGCTCCTCTCTTGAGCATACATTGTTCTGGTGTATCTCCGGTCTTTATTCATCCTCTAACTTTCTTCTCTGTTCTTGAATGTGCAGTAGTGACCGGAGCCTCTCCCAGCTTAACAGACTGTTATGCTACCTGGCTAGCTAGCAGCTATGATGTTACCCAACATGCCGTTCGGCGGTGTAGCTACATTTGTAAATGTAAAATTATTAGTGTTAGAAACTGTTTAAGTTACAAATTGGTATGTGCTATGGTGTTTTATCCTTTTAAAGAAAGTTAGTTGTGGGTTATTAATTGTTGTGTTATAAAGTTACTACCATGAGTGAGAAGGGTACGCAGGGGTCCCAGTGCTGCGACGGAGAGGGAAAAAAATAAAAAAAACTGGATCGTCTTGTGGATCTGTTAATTTTTTAATCAGCTATTTTGTCAATATCGGGGCTGATATCCGATCTTAATATCGGATTGGTGCACTCCTACTTTGAATTATACAATATATGCAACATGAGCATACATATGAGCATTTGCTGTGTGTACAGGTGCTGGTCATATAATTAGAATATCATGAAAAAGTTGATTTATTTCAGTAATTCCATTCAAAAAGTGAAACTTGTATACATTCATTCCACACAGACTGATATATTTCAAGTGTTTATTTCTTTTAATTTTGATGATTATAACTGACTAACTAATGAAAACCCCAAATTCAGTATCTCAGAAAATTATAATATTACTTAAGACCAATACAAAAAAAGGATTTTTAGAAATGTTGGCCAACTGACAAGTATGAACATGAAAAGTATGAGCATGTACAGCACTCAACTTAGTTGGGGCTCCTTTTGCCTGAATTACTGCAGCAATGCGGCGTGGCATGGAGTCGATCAGTCTGTGGCACTGCTCAGGTGTCATGAGAGCCCAGGTTGCTCTGATAGTGGCCTTCAGCTCTTCTGCATTGTTGGGTCTGGCGTATCGCATCTTCCTCTTCACAATACCCCATAGATTTTCTATAGGGTTAAGGTCAGGCGAGTTTGCTGGCCAATTAAGAACAGGGATACCATGGTCCTTAAACCAGGTACTGGTAGCTTTGGCACTGTGTGCAGGTGCCAAGTCCTGTTGGAAAATGAAATCTGCATCTCCATAAAGTTGGTCAGCAGCAGGAAGCATGAAGTGCTCTGAAACTTCCTGCGTTGACCCTGGACCTCAGAAAACACAGTGGACCAACACCAGCAGGTAATATGGCACCCCAAACCATCGCTGACTGTGGAAACTTTACACTGGACTTCAAGCAACGTGGCTTCTGTGCCTCTCCTCTCTTCCTCCAGACTCTGGGACCTTGATTTCAAAAGGAAATGCAAAATTTACTTTAATCAGAGAACATAACTTTGGACCACTCAGCAGCAGTCCAGTCCTTTTTGTCTTTAGCCCAGGCGAGACGCTTCTGACGCTGTGTCTTGTTCAGGAGTGGCTTGACACAAGGAATGCGACAGCTGAAACCCATGTCTTGCTTACGTCTGCGTGGTGGTTCTTGAAGCACTGACTCCAGCTGCAGTCCACTCTTTGTGAATCTCCCCCACATTTTTGAATGGGTTTTGTTTCACAATCCTCTCCAGGGTGCGGTTATCCCTATTGCTTGTACACTTTTTTCTACCACATCTTTTCCTTCCCTTCGCCTCTCTATTAATGTGCTTGGACACAGAGCTCTGTGAACAGCCAGCCTCTTTAGCAATGACCTTTTGTGTCTTGCCCTCCTTGTGCAAGGTGTCAATGGCCGTCTTTTGGACAGCTGTCAAGTCAGCAGTCTTCCCCATGATTGTGTAGCCTACAGAACTAGACTAAGAGACCATTTAAAGGCCTTTGCAGATGTTTTGAGTTAATTATCTGATTATAGTGTGGCAACCTTTTCACAATATTCAAATTTTCTGAGATACTGAATTTGGGGTTTTCATTAGTTGGCAGTTCTAATCATCAAAAGTAAAATAAATAAACACTTGAAATATATCAGTCTGTGTGGAATGAATGTATACATTTTACAAGTTTCACTTTTTGAATGGAATTACTGAAATAAATCAACTTTTTCATGATATTCTAATTATATGACCAGCACCTGTATATGTGACTCCATATTCTCCATCAAACCATAATATTCCCTAATGGAAGTTCAAGCCTCCAGTATAAAAAGCTTTCTCCTGCAGAGAGAGGTGGGGGGGTGTTAAAGTCTGCTGCTCCCATGCTTTTATAGTGTTGCTTTTGATTACGCACACGATTAGGCGCAGTCCCTCGGCTAATCGCTTTTTCATGCTGTTTATAACAGGTCAAACATATGCATTGATTCCACATTAGTGTTTAATCTTAAAATGTTCTGCATCGACACATCACAGATTAGGTGTGTGTGTGTGTGTGTGTGTGTGTGTGTGTGTGTGTGTGTGTGTGTGTGTGAAAGAGAGAAGGAAAGACGTGTCTTTTTGTGTATCTGTGTGTATCCATTTCTCTAAATGAGAAGCTATTCTTGGTTGTTTGTGCTTCATGTCTGTGCACGCATGTATAGGATTATAACTGATTCTAGTTAATTTCCATATGAATATATGTGTCCTGGTTATGAAAACAGTGAGGTCTTTGCAAAACGACCTCAGCAGTGGCTGTGTCAGTGATAAAGGAGATACAGAGACATGCTGGTAGTTATTCTGCTTTTAGGACAGTGTTACAAAGCTAAGCTAACCTGGGCTCAGTATACCAAAGACAGACAGCTCTTAAAGGCTAACTTAGCTCGTAACATTAATCCCCCCCCCCGTCTCGTTTTACCTACGTGTTGCATTCAAAGTGAGAATGAGACTAAACTTGCCTGGATGAGTGTATGGCTTTTCTTACTTCTAGAGGGGGTGTGCTGTGTTAAACTGCCAGACACTGCATGGTTTCGCTTCTGAAGATGGCTGCTTGCTTCGATAGCCACGCCCTCGCTCCATGTCCGCTGCCCCACGTTTTTCGATGCCGTCCTTGCCGGGCCAGCCCCGCTCTTCCTCGTTGTTGTAGTTCAGGTTTTAAAAGATGTATTTACAAAAGTAGTGTTATGAGAAAACAAGAATAGTCTTTCAGCGTGATTCAATAGTGTTCGCCGTGTAAAAACGTGTGGGTTGCAGCCGTCAGCTTACAGCGCCCTGCCTCTGTGGCTGTCTCCCTCAGGACACAATCTTAATCTGAATCTTCACACTTGCCGCTTTAGCTAAATCAGATCAACCAATACACTTCCCTCATGTGACGTGTTAGTCTATCCCTGTCAATTAGCCAATACAAACACCCACTTCTCTAAAGGCACTAAACTGATATAAAAACTGATATACCAACAGATAATTGGTTGCAAAGATAAGTATTAAATATTTTCCTGATGGCCCATATCAGTGTTAATTTTGACAGCAAATTCTGATTTAGTCTTAGTCTTTTGAATAACACACCATTTAGTTTTAGTCTTATTTTAGTCATCTGAAATCTTTTAGTCTTAGTCTAGTTTTAGTCGACTAAATATCATAAGAGTCTTAGTCTAGTCTTAAGTCTTTTAGTCTTAGTCTAGTTTTAGTAGACCAAATATTAACAGATTTTAGTCGACTAAATCTACAGTAGATTTAGTTGACTAAATGTTTCTCCAGAATTTGTGGTCATTGGAAGTATCCATCAGTCTGTTATGGAATGGTATTAAGGTTTGAATATGCAATACAGATTTAATGGTTCGTCCTAGACCTAGCTCTGACATTTCTGTTGTTCATGAGACATGTCATTGCCCTCGGACCGGGTGCACTGCAAAACGTTAGCGTGTTGCTAACGAGCGAAGTCAACTGAAATCAGCCAAAGCTGTGTAACTAAGACTGTGCAACTAAACACAACTAAGTATAATGTAAACAACCTTACTGTTCCTCGAAACTGTGCAAAGTTCATCAAACTCGTCCTCCTGTGTAACTGCTGCTGCGTTTGTTCAGCTGTTGCGCCTGCATTTGCCGCGGCTTTTTAAAATGGCTCTGCTGCTTCCACATAAATCAACCTACCCTCAAAGATTCGCTCTGATTGGATTTCTTCCCGACTTGTCCCACAAAAAAGAGTGGTTCTGATTGGATCTCTTCTCCATTCGTCCCTCCCTAACATTTTTGTCTCATTTTTATCTGTTGACTAAAGTGTCTGTTATATTTCGTCACAGTCTTCGTCATCATATCTGACTTTTTATTTAGTTTTTATTTAGTTTTCGTCCGTGAAAAAGGTTCGTTGACGAATATTTTTCGTCATAGTCTTCGTCAACGAAATTAACACTGGCCCATATGTTTCAGTGTGTGGGTGAATTCATAGCAGGACCTCACTCATAAATGAATGACAGCATGGAGAGAAGGGAGTCTATGTGGGTTCAAATGTAGGAATGACAGACAGAAACATGGGAAGAGAAAGAGGCAGGTATAGGAAGACAGACAGTCACAAATAATAGATTAGAGAGGAATGTACAGGGAGACAGACTGGCTCTCTTTCTGAGTGGTGGAGTGACAGGGAGGTGCACAGGAAGTCTGCCGCAATGAGAGACAAGAGACAAAAACAAAAAGGGACAGACAAGATTGAAAAAAAGTAACGTTTTACCACTGAAAAAAACAAAAAAACAATAGCCTACACAACCCTGGAAGACACGTTGGAGCAGAGGCAATCAGAGGGACAGATAGAGACAGCTAGAAGAAAAGACAGATAATGACAGTAGGGCTGTGATGGTATGGACGGCGTGTCTGGCTGTTAATACCAGATGCGCAGTTCTCCACGCCGGTCACAAAGCAATCCTTCTCCTTTCCACTCTACAAAACATCTCTCTCTCTCTCTGTTTGTGTGTGTGTGTGTGTGTGTGTGTGTGTGTGTGTGTGTGTGTGTGTGTGTGTGTGTGTGTGTCTCTCTCTCTCTCCGTGTCGCGATCAGGTTGAGAAGTCAAGACAGCCAAAATCCCCCTAAACCTGGGTGTTTTATTTAGAAATTTGGTTTATTTTTGTAAAGTATCCAGCTGTACTGTAGCCTTAATGTATGTGATTACAGTGAGTACTGAGAGTAGAGGGCGACTGCAGTCCGTTAGGTTGATGCTCTCTATAGTAAAATAAGCTGCTTCGTTTAACAATGTTACAAAAACGTGCATGCAGGCTAAACTTTAACTGTGGTGTTTTTTCGGGATTAAGCTATAAGCAGAAAGTAACATCGCTACCTGTAGATATGTAGTACTCAAGCCTAGAAATAATTCATAATAATTTGTCACATCCATAATCTCTTGAACAAAGGATAGAAGACAGTCAATGATGGTAACTAAACAATGATTATTCTGTTAGTTATACAAAGGTAAGTCATATCACACGACATATGCACTCCTGTAACTTTCACCAGCAGAAAAATTAAAGGTAAAACAAATAAATAAAACGTGCGATGACGAAGGTATTGCTGGTATTGCGTTGATGTGGTTATTGTTACAGCCCTAAATGACAGATGGGCAGACTGACAGACGAAAAATATAAAAACAGACAAATAGACATAAACATAGAGTGAGATATGCAGCTACAAATGCCAGCAGATTTGTTGAAAGTGTTTACTGGGCTGTCAGTATTAGTAAACAGCTGGAGATGCCAGAAAGACCAAAACGTATGTTAAAAGCAGAAAGAAATGACTCGAAAAAGGAAAGATATGAAATGTGAGGGACTATCAATAAGCTCCGACCTTGGAGTTCTGACCACCTGCCAAAAACATTCTGCCTGTAAATCTGTGTGTGTGTGTGTGTGTGTGTGTATGTGTGTGCATACATGAGCATGATTCATGTCTTTGCTACAAAATGGGTTGTAAAGTTATTGGCAGAGGAAGTAAAAGGTAAAAAATAGCGTTCGTAAGGCAACCTTTAGATTTAAAATCTACTGTGCTTCACTGAAGGGTTCACACACAGAAATGTGCACACACATGAAATCCCCACCTTGCTCTGTGTGGATTAATCATTTTTCTCAATGCATGTCATTAAGGACGACTTCTAACACACAGTCACGTCTAGAGATTTCTATTACATTATCGATTTCTCCTCTCCTCTGTTCTCTTCCTCAACTCGTCTGTCTCTCGATCCCCTTTCTCCTTTACCATCTCTCTCTCTCTCTATCATCAATCCCGCCCCCTCCCGTATTTCATCCCTCTTCTGTTCTCTTTTCTTTGTAACTTCCAGATCTCTAAGCTGTTTCTCTGACATTTCTATGGGCCTAGCTTTTGCTTCAGTGGAGCTCTCTATGCCTACGCTGTCTTAACTGATCATGCCACATCATGTGGTTGACATGTACGGTATTGTGTAGGCTCACTTTTCGCCTAATTAAAGACATGCTGCAGATGCTTTTCAAACTGAAATAAAAAGGATGAAAAAATTCTGTCAAAACAAAACCTGAAGTTAATACTGTCAGCAGGGAATCTCACATACAGTAGTGATGCCAAACTAATGTTTTCAGAGTTTTACTCCAAAACTATTAAAAAGTTCTTGTTAACATTGTTAATATTTCTCACATTCTCTTCGCCTCAGGTATGGCCAGGAGAGACTGTATTTCCAGACTACACCAGCCAAAGCTGCATCGACTGGTGGATAGATGAGTATGAGCAATTCTCCAGGGAGATCAAACACGATGCCCTCTGGATTGTAAGTCAATTTTTAAATACATAAAATGAAGGTGTGTATTCACTGATAAGCCGTTAGTCATCGAAAACCCTGAAACTGACATTATTCTGCAGCCAATTACGCACACACAAGGGTAGTAAGCTAACATTTTTGTAATTTTTGGTGGCACTTCTCTGTGGGTTAAACATTGGAGGCCAATAAAGAGCAACACAGACAAAAACAGGCTGGAATTAATATTATGCTGTTAATGGTTCCTCATGTGAAAATTTGGATTTGGCTCACTCATTACTTGGGCTGTTTGCTGCAACACACACACAATTTATGGATAACTCTTTTTTTGAGCATAGAAGAATTCTGGATCCACATCACTGTTATGGCATGCTATAAAGAATTTATGAATAAGTTAAAATTATTTAAAATATTTGAAATGTATAATTGTGTTTTATCAAACAATGTCCTCTAATGCACTTGCAGGATATGAATGAGGTGTCTAATTTCAAGAAAGGATCAACTAAAGGCTGTGCTGATAATAACCTCAACTACCCTCCCTACACTCCAAGTAAGACACTTTTTTATATGTTGTTCGCCATAATCATATTAAATACTTGCCGTCCTTGTACAGTTTTACCCTCCATCTTTTAGAGACATGGTACGAGTATCAAAACTTTGTCACAGCAGCATTGGTTGCAAATTTGCCCTTGCATGTCATAAATCTACAGTACATACCAAAGAAATAGAGGATGTCATGGGCTTGTAGCTGTGGGCCCAAATGCTGTGCACAAGTTGATAAATCCACCACAATAGCTCATAAAGTAAGTTCAGGTCCAGAGGAAAACTCATCTAAAATAGTGGGTCCCCGGTGAGGAATTTTGAAAATGAGTCTTTTGCCATGACTTTTTTTCCGACTGTGTCCCAGACAGGATGATCATAACTGGAAAAGGCATGCTCCCCTGATGCCACCGTTTTATTGCACTCCCTCTTAGTCATCCTCTTCCTCCATTGCTATGTCTATCTTTCATGTCCTTATTGTTCCCACTTCCTATTGCAGTATATACATATAAATGACTCTTGTTTCTTTGGTCCCCTTCTTCCTTCTTTCCTTTTATCACTAAATGTTATATATTGTATTAATTTGATACCTCCTGTCACAATACCCCCATCTCTTTATCTCCATTTTTTTCTCATCATCTTTTCTCTCCCCCCAGAGATCCTAGATGAGGTGATGTTCAGTAAAACTCTGTGTATGGATGCCAAGCAGGCCTGGGGGAACCACTATGATGTCCACAGTCTGTATGGCTACTCTATGGTGCTGGCTACTGAAAAGTGAGTGCATTCACAATAATAGAAGGAGTTTGGCCAGCTTGTGCGGAGGCCAACTTGCTGCCCTCTCTCCAAAACTGTAATGGCAAAACAGGGGCGACACACAAAATCTTTAAAAATCAAGTGTGGTAGAATAAGAGATTACAGAACTATGGAGCCGACACGGAAAAGAAAAAAAGTGCAACAGAGAATTCTGTCAGTTCAGTGCAGCACAGTGATGTATGCCCTCTGCTAAATCAAAGCCTGTGACTCTTGTAGACCATTTGGAAGTTGGATCCCATGTGATAAGTGGAGAAATATGTTTTAATGAGCCCGGCTCCCTGGGTGAGTGAATGAATTTCTCATCTGGGTCTGGCGCTGAAACAGTTTAAGGGCCCATTACTTACACGAGAGGCATCAATGTGATTACAGAATATAAGCATTGAGATATAGAAATTGATGAAGCATTAGGCAGGTGAAAGTTGATGTATACAAGTTGATGTATGGTTTATGTAAAGATATATAGGCATGGTACTCATAAGTTGGTAGTGTTATAATTGATTTAGGGCACAACATGGACATCTGCTATTTGAGTGCACACGCTAGCTGGAGCCAGTTGAGGTGGTTCGGGCATCTGGTAAGGATGCCCCCTGGGCGCCTCCCTAGGGAGGTGTTCCAGGCACGTTCAGCTGGGAGGAGGCCTCGGGGGAGACCCAGGACTAGGTGGAGGGATTATATCTCTAACCTGGCCTGGGAACGCCTCGGGATCCCCCAGTCAGAGCTGGTTAATGTGGCCCGGGAAAGGGAAGTTTGGGGTCCCCTACTGGAGCTGCTACCCCCACGACCCGACCCCGGATAAGCGGATGAAGATGGATGGACGCTAGCTGGAGTGCAAACATTTAGCCAGTTATATCTAGGCTATACATCCAGATCATAATATCTATGCATAATGTCATGTGCATGCAGGACAAGTGGCACTCCAGTTTTTGTATACAGTATCCTATAATCAAGTAATGACAATGGATGTAAAGCCTGTTAAGTTACACAAGGTATGCCTTACCTCTGCAACTGTGCTTGGGTAGCACACAAATGATGATATTGTGATGAGTGAGGTGGGTCTGAAATGTAGCTAAACTCTGTTTTCATCACAAAATTGCAAAAAAGCACAGAGCAATTTGAAAAGAGAGTAGCAGAGGAGGTTCACAAGAGAACATCGGATTCATCATTCCAAAGACTATCAAAATAGTACAGTCAAAATAGTCAGCCTGGCACATGAGCAAGTGCTGCACAAAAGACAAACCATTCCAATGTCACAGAGGTATACGGGCTGCAGTCACATTTATCTTAGTACAGGAAGTTCTGTAGTCTCCAAGCCCCCAGCTAGTCATTTCACACAAGGCTAAAGTTGGCGTCAGTTGCCGGAATTTTGATATGCACTAATGGTGATGGTATGCAAAATTGCATCAATTAGAAAGCAGCACACACCTGCACTAATGGGTTTTCAGCTGATGGAAAATAACACCCCATAAAATTAAACAACTACAATGCACACACTTCTTGATGCAGAGATATAGTATATCATAGATGTTGAGGTTAAAAGTAAAAAAGTAGAAAAGAGTAAAAAAAGTACCCTGTACAGTATTACACACAACCACACAGTATACACAAATACTGTATATACAGCTGCATAAAGACACACAGAATACACAAAGTGACCTTTAGGGTGAGCAACTGGAACAGTGACAGGACGTCATCACTCGCGAAGTCATGGCAACCAAATAAACAACAGGGCGAGTAGCCGAGTACTACCTGTCACTCAATCTTAGGCAAAGTGACAAACAGCGAGGAAAGCCGCGTCGTGAAATCCACACTCACCCGGGTCCTGTAAAATATGACAGCTACAGTTTATTGGAAAATAGCATTGTAGACACTGAATTTGATGAATTTACTGTTTATCAGACCCCAGATGAGACAAGAAGCTAACATTAGCGAACGCTGCGGTGACGGTCCCCCTGCCTTTGAATCCCCGCTGCAGGAGACGTTGTATTCCTCCGACACGCTGTATTAACGTTACTGTTTTAAAACCATTTTCCAGGTTAGTGGGGGTGCATACAGCTCAAAACCAACATGAAAAACGTAGCTAGTAATGTTCACTCAGCATTTTGTTTGGTTGTTAAACTGTGTGTAAAATGAGCGGTGACGTTCCTACACGAAACTACACGCTGTTTTCAGGTAACGTTACTTTTTGACGTTCAACACCCCCACCCCCCAGCCGCTGCTGAAAACAATTCTAGAGGAAACACTGTACACCTTACATACACATGGTCACACACATGGACACATACTGCACTGGAGACCATACAAAATACAAGCCCACTGAAGTTGATTTGCTGACTCACTCCTTTGGTATTAAAGCTAGTTAATCTTTTTGTCTTCTTTCCGACTCCCTCCTTATTTACCTCCATCTGTCCACTAATTAAAATGTACTATTGGCAGGAGACACATTTCGTCAACATCATCAGGGTTTCGTATTGTCATGGAAATCAATGCGGTTTCGATTTCCCTCATCAAACAAATAAGTATATATATATATATATATATATATATATATATATATATATATAATAATGTGCAACAGGGAAGGAAAACTACAACTAGTTCTGGCTTTGTTCCCACCTAATATAGCTCTATCGTTTTCTACTCAGTGAGCGTCTCTCTCTCTCTCTCTCTCTCTCTCTCTCTCTCTCAGGGCTCTGCAGCGTGTGTTTAGACGGAACCGTACCCTGATGTTGACCCGCTCCTCCTTCCCAGGTGTCGGAAAATATTCGGGTCACTGGCTGGGGGACAATGCTGCCAACTGGAACGACATAAAATGGGCCATCCCTGGCATGCTAGAGTTTGGGCTCTTTGGGGTTCCCTATGTGAGTGGCAAACCCTTACAGAAGAGCAAATACTGTTTGTTTTATGTTTCAAGTAAGTGAGTTTGACGAGAGGGTGGCTTAACAGGACTTAACAGGACTGCAAGGAGTAATCTCTTCAACTTTTCACTTAAACTAGAGATTCAAACATCACATCATACAATTAAGTGTCAACATTTTAATTTGTACCTCATTTCAAGCCTTTCTACTTGTATTGTCACAATACACACAAAATGCCATGTTTTCTTTGATTTCAATTGCCCATACATTTGGGGATAAGAAAACGCCAGGCACCCAAGAGCTCCATGCAGTCTGGTTCCCTTTTTAGCAAATATCCATTAAGGCAGGCACATTTTACTTGAGGCTCTGATTCCCCTCAGATAGTCTTAATGAAATACAAAGAAAATGCTATTATGTATGTAGAATGCATGTATCATACAAAAAGACCTTGTAACAAATCTTAGAAAGTTAGCTATCACGTGTTTTAGTTTAGTTAACATGTTGTTCTGGCATTTTGAAGTTTCCCTTGTTTGTCTTTTTAAAGAGGATTCAGCTGCTAATTGAGATCTATGTTCAGGCGTAAGCATACAGACAGAAGGGCAGGCAAGAAAAAGTGTGTCTGGAACGAGATCCATTAACATGCCTGGAAGAACACTGGTTCTCATTGCTGGAACACCACCACGTTCAAAAACATAAGACTCGAAAAAAAACACACTGCTAGTCAGTACCCAAGTGCACTCTGTGCTGTGAACTTGCTTTACATTAGCTACTACTATTCCTAGCCATCTTACCTGCAACAAGCTTTATAACTTACAATTTCGTAGGCAACAACAACTCCACAAGTCAACTCAAGCGCCTGAGTGAGCAGAGAGACAGTCCTGACCCGCAGACTCAGAGCCGGAAGCTCGCAGACCATGGGATTCACTCGAGAACTCACGAGTCATCGAGTGCTCGTGAGATGTCGGTGATTCGTGAGTTGTTCTCGTGGCGCTTGAATCAGCCGGCTATATGAGTGGATCTGATTCAGACGAGCGAGTGAAGTCTCTCCTTGAGCTCAGGGTAAAGCAAATCCACAACAAAAGCCATTCTTTCACTTCTGAAATAACATAAAATGTTCTGCACGTAGCCTAGCTAGGCCTACTGTAGGTTTTGGTGTATAAATGTAGTATGTTAAATGCAATTAGGTCGAGCAGACAGTCCGAAACATTACAAGCTCGCCTCGGCTCGGCTCGCAGACAACTTATGAGTTGCCTAGAACTCACGAGTCCTCGATGACTCGTGAGTTGTTGATGACTGGTGAGTTCTCGTGGGAGTCAGTCAGTCCCGCGATTCAGCTGGCTACGTTGTCATGAGTGGATCTGATTCAGACCAGTGAGTGAGGTTTCTCCTTGAGCTCAGAGTAAAGCAAATCAACAATAAAAGCCATTCTTTCACTTCTGAAATAACATACAATGTTCTGCACGTAGCCTAGCTAGGCCTACTGTAGGTTTTGGTGTATAAATATAGTATAATAAAATGCAAATAGGGCGAGCAGACAGTCCGTAAGCTTACCTCTCCAACAACTCATGTTTCTTTTGTCTTCAAAAAACTTTATTATTCAAGTACAGATACACATTGAAAACATTAAATGCATACATACATACATGAAAAAGGGGCGCATGGAATTTACATTAAAGAGGTTGTAAGTCATTGTGAATGTTCAGAGTCTGGATGGCTTTCTTATTTGTCAGTCCTATTAAAGTTTCAAAATATAATTTCATGTCATTTTTAAATGAATATTCGTTTTCTTTCAGACCATTTACTTTTATGGATATAACGTTTTCCAAATAAAATTAAAAGATTCTAAATGAAAACATGGCATTTTATCCAAATCAAAAGCTCGCCTTGGATGTAGCATACAATACTGACTCAAGTGACTCGCACAACCCGGATCAGTTTAGTGAGTGACTCAGAATAACCTGAATCCTTAAAAGGAATCGAGTTTGCCAGGCCTACTTACAGCTGTGCACGTCAGGTGGTCTTATAGATGCCAACTACATCTTAGTCGGACTGGATGAAGCAGAATTTAGGTTATTCAACACAAACCACACACAACACACACAACACACACACCACACACAGAGAGAGAGAGAGAGAAGGAGAAATAGGATTTGGATTGATTCCCTCCCATTGAGTCTTGTAAAATGTGGCCAGTAGTAAACAATAGAAAGCAAGCAGTCCCTGTGGACTGGCCTTTTCTTGGACTCCACTGTAAAATTAATGTAAATATAGATCACTGCCCATCTACTGTCTGCCAGTAAATCTTGACTGAATTGAAAAGACATCAAGAAAGACATTTTAAAAGACAAATATGTGGCCAGCTATCACATCGGTGCCACTTATTTACTAGATTTGTTGACCTCAGATTCAGTTAGTTTGTTTTCTTCCTGAAGGTGCTTGGATTGACATTTACATTATATATAGAGCTATGCTATTTTATTTCAGTTTCAACGCACACTTTTCAGCTGGAATCCACAGCACCTTCTTTTCTCTGAGTTTATCAAATGGCATGCCAACTGTACAATTCCAATACACGGAATTTAACATTTAAGACATTGATAGAAATATATTGTAGGTTCCGGCTAAATGTCAAGCTGCCGTCTCCTCCTGTGTTTTAGATTGGTGCTGACATCTGTGGATTCTTTGATGATTGCAGTGAAGAGTTATGCCGTCGTTGGATGCAAGTGGGAGCTTTCTATCCCTTCAGCCGGAACCACAACGCTGAGGGCTACAAGGTACTGTAAAGGCATTTTGTTCTACAATTTTTGTATTAGACTGTCAGTTTTAGATTTATGTATCACACAGCCATTGTTTGGTCTAAAGTGCTGCAGGGTTTAGCCTTCATTTCATAACATTGCATAGGTATTACAAAAATGCCAAGTGGTTAAAAATAGAAATTCTTTCAGTATGCATGGAGATTGTCATCATACCAGCACTAATACAACTGTGTTATGAAATGGGAACTGTGGGACCTCTGATTTTGGGTTTAACACTGGGAATGTTAGCAGTTGAAAATCCATTATAGCACCATTAATACACAGGGTATTGGAACATCTGAGTCTGAAGTAAAACGAAGCTCAGTAGCTCATTGACAGACTGATACTCATCAAAGACCTTGAGTTTTTACACTTTAGTAAAAGATAACAGTAATGCTAAATTATGTTAAATTACTATAATACGATGTGCCGTATGGCGGATATATTGTAAAATATGAAGGCAATTTCTGCTTTGTTGGCAGCCTTTAGGCATCAGGCCCTTAAAGCTGTGGTAGGCACTTTATTTTTGGCATCATTGGGCAAAAATTCCATAATAATCTTTCAACATATTGTAATTCAAGTGGTCTGAGAGAACACTAGACTTCTGCACCTCCACTTGACTGTGTTTCCAAGCGTTAGATAATATAGTCATTTAAGCTATAGTTTAAACCAGTAGGCTACGTTTCACTTCAATGTTACAAAAGTGTTAAAAGGCTTTTATAATAAGGACTAACCAATGTCTTTAACGCAACATGAAACTCCACAAAATAATGTAGTGTGAAATGTCCCTGTCTGTCAAAGTAGTGCTGGGTTACTTCTGTAGTTAGTAGGCTTGCTAGCCAGACATGCTCACGTTTGTAGCTAACGTTGGAGCCGACATACACACTGTGTAATCCATCCATTTCAGTTTTGGTATTTTTGGTTTTGGAGATGGTACAGTAAAAAAAACACCATCCAAACTTGTGTATACGTAGTATCACTTTTACTACAACCCCATTCATGCTGCTTTATAATGCAGAGGCCTGCCTGTCTATGTATGGTTGCTTAACTATGAGATGACAATCACTGGTGAGGGGAGGGGTTTGGCAAATGGTCAATTAGCTAAGGTTAGGTACTGTATCTTTAAAACGTTTTCTGGGCCAAAGCAGCCCAGATTCACAAAGACAACTCTCAACAATTCTAATAAAAGTTCTAATAGTACTACTAATGATAATGACCATAATGAGGTTAGAGAGATATTTGTGTTTATCTTCAACAAGCACACTATAAATGTAAATGTCAAATCAAATGTCACAGAGAGAGAAAAGCACCCACTGAGCATACAACTGTGTTTATATTGATGCTACATACCGAGCTATTATTGTAGATGAACACAAATAACACGGTCGAGAAAAGTCTGTCTGCAGCATTGAATAGCGTGAAAATTGATGCTCTCGCAACATTCTTCATGTGACATTTCCATGCTCATCATCACTGCTGCAAAAATAGCACGGTGTTGAGGTAATGCTTTGTGGGGAGGGGGGTGATGGGTGAGTAAGACTTGTTGTAAGGGGAGGGGGTGTATTTGCTTGAGGAAAGGGACATGATGATGATGAATCTGAAGTACAATTTCCACTAAACGAGACAGCTAACGTGTGACCTTTGCTTTGCCCTAATCATGGCCATGCAGGCCAGTCCAAACACACACACACACACACACACACACACACACATACACACACACAATCTTCATCACACTCTCAGAGGTGCTGAGGGCATAAATGATTAGCCAGATGAGAGGAGCACGGCCTGTAAGCAGCTAATCACCCTCTCACTCTCCACTATCATATGAATTAAATCATACTTCTCACATACTCTCCCCAACCCCCTTTATTTATTTCTCTCAAGTTCTCTTTTGCTCATTCTCTTGGCAAACTGGTTTCAGATTTGTCATAAGTAAAGTTAATTTCCATTTTAATATTTACAATTAAGGTTAATGTCCATGTATTCATCATGAATAAATTGGTAATGTAAAGAGAAAAATTGTTTCTTGTTTGTATTCCCCTCCTCGACATCACACCTTTCTTTCCTCTCACTTCAAGTTTGTATGTCTCCATTTGCTTCATTCAAACAAGGTCTCTTCTATATTTTCCATCCACCCTTCTTCTCTCTCATTCATCAAACCCATCTTTCTGTCTACAGCCCCAGGATCCAGCTGTCTTTGGCCTCAACTCAATGCTGGTGGAGAGCTCTAAACATTACCTGAGGATACGTTACACACTTCTTCCTTACCTCTACACACTCTTCTACAAAGCCCACACCACAGGGGAGACTGTTATACGTCCTGTCATGCATGAGTAAGTCATTCAAAATATTGTGAGTATAGTGTCCTCATAATGTCAGTTGAGGCAGAGACACTTGCGTCAAGAAATTGGCCATTTATAGCAAATGGTCATACAGTTAGGTTTGGTGGTAAAAGCTCTGTTTTTTGAGGGAGCTGTCACAGAATCAGAGCAGCAACAAGGAGTCAGCAGAGAGAGCTAATCCCCCTCAATAAAACACATACTGTATGTGGACAGCAATCTTAGTTACATCAACAATCTACAGTACTACAGGAAGTGGTGGAGGTACATGTAGCTGTGGCAGCAAAGATTGTGGAAAGCCAGGCCTCATCCACACAAACCACATTAGCAATAAGCAGGAGTTTAGCTTTATATGCCATTATGACACACACAAATGACCATAAACCAAGGTTTGAGTAAAGTATTATCTAGTGATATTTTTTAGTAGCCTATGCATACGGTAAAAACACATTGAAACTGCCAAGGGGAAAATATGCCCAAAACCAATTCAGCCCATACAGAAGCATAGGCTACTTCAAATCATCATTTTGGACATTAACACCAAGGCAAGCACTTGCCAGACAACACCACAAGACTTCAACTCAACTACTACATGAACTTCATATTTTGGTTAATACCAATGCAAATGAGTAGCCTACACAAATGCATACACAGAGATTTCAAATGAATGTGCACATATTTAGCATCATAGCAGATTGCAAACAGCCAGCAGCACATCACATAGGCCTACCTACAAGCATGCAGATGCTAAATGCCAATAATTCATGCACATAACAAATTGAATCTTGAACAGCAACAGCAGATCAGCAAAGCTGAACCCAGAAATAGCCAACCACAATGCAGCCATAAACACAGGGAAACTCAGCTTTTTTTCTGGCATCTGTGCCATACGGTGGCCGACAGGGGCAATCGCCCTGCACATGCAAATAGACAAAACACAAGCAAATTAAGAAAACAACTTCATTAATTTGACAACACATGCGCAGCATTCAGCAAAAGCGCTGCAAATGCACACAACACAACCAAATACACAAACGCGCTGCAAATAAAAAACGATGCAAAAAGAAAAGCACACAAACCCCGAAAACAAATGCAACAAAAAACACAGCATCCAGATTACACAACGGAAGTTCTCCAGTCGGGTATGGCTACATAGTAAAACGAGAACTCCTGTCTCATGCCCTCCCGTCCATAGACTGTATATCAAATTCATATTATTGTTATTATTATTATTATTATTAATAACATAACCTAATATAATATATTATTAATATTAGGGCTGCAACAACGAATCAATAAAATCGATAAAATTCAATTATTAAAAAAGTTGGCAACGAATGTCATTATCGATTCGTTGTATCAATATGCCTCAGTCGCGGAGATAAAAAAAATAAATTGAGTTGAGCGCAGAGCAGAGCAGGGCAGAGCAAAGAAAAGAAAAAAGAGCAGAGCAGGTGTAGAGGAAATATGCAGCCCAGCTGTAGGGTATTTCGTGCTGGCCACCACGAGAAAAACGTCCCTGTGAACACGTATCAATAGATTCAAACTAAAATTTTGAAATACGGAGAGAGACCGGAGAGAGACCGGAGAGACCCGTAACGTTGTTCTGAAACACACGGCGGAGGCAGAGAAATCAGTACGACCTAAGTCATCCAAGGTGTGGGAGCATTTCACACTAAATAAATCGAAAACGTGTTAATTGCAAGATAAGCACAAGTGACATGGCATGGCACAGGCGCACCACGGTGATGATTCAGCACCTAAAACGTAAACATGTTGGAGTCCTTGATGAGGACTAAGGGAGTTCAACAGCAGGGTAAAGTCACTACAGAATCCTACTTTTGTTCTGTTTTGAAGTGAGGAACGTAACGTCCCTCCAGTAGCTCTTCTGGAGCTGGTGTGGTGTTTACTTGTTATCCAGCTTGACAAGCTAGCGTTAGCTCGTTAATAACAGCAGTAAAGCAGGGGTGGTGTAATTTGCAAGACTAAAGAAACATTTTTATTCACTCGCCTTTTTTTGGCCCATTAATTTTTCAATCTATTGTCATGTATATATTCTGTGCTTTGTCCCATATCAGTTATTGTTGACAAATATATTTGTGTGTGTTGTACTTTTTAATTTCATTTTGTGTGTGTGTGTGTGTGTGTGTGTGTGTGTTGTCTGTATCTGCTCTTTGGGTTACTTACCTTTACACAACTATTAACTAAAACAAGTATGTATGTAAGTATGTATTGAGTTGATGTAAATTAATGTTTTTTTGTTTTTTGTTTTTTTATCTGATTCATCGATTAATTGAAAAACTAATCGACAGATTAATCGATTATTAAAATAATCGTTAGTTGCAGCCCTAATTAATATAAAGTCTAGGCTCCCGTCTCATGCCCTCCCGGCTGGTGCCGCCCCGAGCTTCAATTTTTCAAAACAAAAGCTTGCGTCTGGTCCGCTATGTCTTTGTACTTTGGTGTGTTGGATGTTTGTGAACTAAACAGTACGGCAATCATGCTAATGATTACAATAACTTTTTCAGCAGATGTCTTACTAACAACACGATGGAGCAAGCAAAGCAGTTTTGTGTTTATGTGCGGGCGGGATTTATTCAGATTGATAAATCCCACGGTAAATTGTGTGGTTTACTAAACAGGGAGGGACTAGAAATCCTGTCTGTTTTTAGTTTTTTGTATTTCAAGAGCAAATTGCTCCACAATATGAATATATAGCTTATATAGCTTACTTCAGTAATTTCGGACCTCGAAATTAAACCCTCTCATGTAATATGGCTTAAACAAACGTCAACATTAAACGCTGATGCAATTTTAAATGTTTTATCACCACGAGTTTACAGACGTCTCTGCTGATTGAGTATCACCTGTGACCTGAGCCGAGACACACCCACCAAACGAGAGAAAACATATCTCAAACATAGACTTAATATTTACAGTCTATGATCTCACCGTTGCACACCGTTGAACGTGTCCCGGCTCTCTCTCTCTCGCTCTCTCTCTCTCTCTTTCTCTCCCTCCCCATGGGGTCGAAAATCAAGCTGTTCCACTAGCTGCTCCCTCTAGAGGCCTGGAGAACTTCCGTTGTGTAATCTGGATGCTGCGTTTTTTGTTGCATTTGTTTTTGGGGTTTGTGTGCTTTTCTTTTTGCAACGTTTTTTATTTGCAGTGCGTTTATGTATTTGGTTGTGTTGTGTGTATTTGCAGCGCGTTTGCTGAATGCTGCATATGTGTTGTCAAATTAATGAAGTTGTTTTCTTAATTTGCTTGTGTTTTGTCTATTCGTATGTGTTTTCTTAAGTTGCAGGGCGATTGCCCCTGTCGGCCACCGTAGTGCCAGCTGTTTGACAACCAGCTGACCACGCCCCGACAGCAGCAGCAGAAAACGCGATTATATTAACGTTACTCCTTTAAAGAAAGTCATCAAAAAAGAGAAGCACAGACTGTGTGCGGTCAGCTGTGTACAGCAAACAGCTTTTACATGAGCATAATTAGCAGAGTACCAGGTTGTAATGGCCGCGCTCTACACCTGCATGAATATGATTGGACGTTACTAGTAACAGAGCTAGAGATGAACCAATCATTGTAGCGCATACTACAAACAGCTGATGCCAGTCAGCCAATACAAGCGGGACTTCAGTTTAGTTCAGTTCTCTACATGAACCGAAGTCACTTTTAAAGATAATTTTTTTGGCCTTTATTTGATAGGCAGATGAAGACAGGAAAAGGGGGTAGAGAGAGAGATGACATGCAGCAAAGGGCCTTGGGTTGGACTCGAACCCGGGCCACTGCGTTAAGGACTGAACCCTTGGTACATAGGGTGCACGCTCTACCTGGTGAGCTACCAGGGAACCCCAAACCAAACTCACTTCATGCTTTATTTAGCATTGCACTTTGGAATGGAGAATTTTATTTGACTAATGAAAAACATTTTCCGTGTAGGCTATTATAATTATTTTTATATTTCTTAAAGGTGATGCCAGAAGTAATTCACACTTCCCTGTGAGGGCCATGAGGCATTTTACGTGTTTAAATTGTCCAGATATGGAAACTTTGTGACTGTCAGAATTATGTGGTGATATAATAAGCTGGGTCAACATCCCTGCATCCAAATAATAGGTTGTAAACTTTAGTGGGAATTTTAAGAGGACTACAATGTGTTTGATTTTGTTTTTCTTTCAATTTTGTTGAATTTGAATATTGAATAACGACTGATGAGGTTGGACATAGTGGTAATATAATGTTAACAAAGTTAACATACATTGCTCCAAAGGTTGTAATAAAGCAGCATGCAATATATAGACAGCTATTTACTGAATGAGAGTCATGGTGCATTTACACAATGAATGTAGTCTAAAATATGTTTTTGTTAGCCAGAGCATAATGACAAAGATACCTAATTGATTCTATACTCTTCTTTGTCACATCCAGGTTCTACTCTGACAACGCAACCTGGACAGTGGACCGCCAGTTCCTGTGGGGAAAACACCTGCTCATCACACCTGTACTAGACCCGGTCAGCCAACACACACAACACAAAAAACTCAACGTCCCAGAATACACACATAACACATACTGTAGGCCTACATACTGTATATGAACATGATTTGGTCCTTCAAGTACCTGCGCTGAATCAAAATCTACTTGCATGTACCGTATCGTATCTAGACGCAGAAACTATCATACAGTACATATAGATTTGTACATGTAGTACATAGAGAAAAGTGTCTTGCAGATTATGCAGATGAGATGATCAGTTACTCACTCACACACACACACACACACACACACACACACACACACACACACACACTGACCTCCACTGGGAAAACATGACATGGGATTTTCTTTGTTGCCCTCCCCTCATCTCATCCCTCTTTCTTCTCTCTTTCATATCCTCCCTCTTTTCTCTCAGCTCTAATGAGAGCACTGACCTCATTACTAGGAGATTAGAAGTGTTGATGGAAGTGTGAATATGTGTGTTTGTGCATGTTTGTCTCAGTGTGTGTGTGTGTGTGTGTGTGTGACGAATATGCATATGTCTGTGTGCCTGTCTGTACGTGCATGTGTATGCGTGCATACACAGCAATTGCGGTCATGTCAAAGTGGCCTGATTAATAAGCAATTTAGCATGGCCTCTTGTGAATTACAGAATAGTGGAAAGCAATTGGATTCATAGTGGGGCCGGGGATAAAGTAACTTCAGTCGTGTGATTGTGATAAAAGTTTCTAATACAAGAAGTGGAGGGTTTATGCTTGCAATGCCTAAGCCAGGGTTTGAGCAGTCCTAAGTAGGGACAAGGATAGGCTATATGCTATGTTGTTATTTTTGCAAAGTCTGTTTAAGACCAGAGGCACAGCTGAACTGTAGTGCAGTTGTAAACAGGATAGGATTAAAAGAAATATATTATCAGTGGTGGGTTAGGGGTTGGTGTCAATTATGACCAATCACTTGTTTTCTGTCTCTTTTAAAGCAATGTGCTCTGCATCATCAAAGTGCCCTGATAATTGAATGGAGGGAAATGTCTGCAATAGAAACGTATCTCCAAGGAGCCAAATTATGACATTGCTTGTAACAGTGCAGAAATATCATGAATTAATTCACAGTGCATTAAATAAACTTAATTAAAAATAGTTTTCTTACCATGTTGATGTCATGTGGGAGCTCTTTGGGTGACACTGTAAGCAGCTGCAGGGACAGTTTGGTTATAAGGGAGCGTCTAATAGCCAGTCACTGACATGTACAGATGCAAATGCATTCGGCCAGACAATTCTCACTTAATGCATCGTGGCACATTCCGACAACTCTATGTTTGAAACCCGTCATTCACAACACAGCCACATGTGCAGTATACTGTACAGTTGAAATGAAAAATACAAGTTATGTTTTTTCTCTGCTTGAGGGAGTTCAAATTTCAAATCAATTTGGCCAACATATCCACAAACAGAGTTTGCCGGCTTTTGAGTAACATTTGTTCATGTGCCCAGAATTTAGGTTAAACCAAATCTGAGCAAAACACCACAAATACACCATGCTGCTTGATCAATACTGACAATCAATACTTACAAGATCCCACATAACCTCCCCTCCTACTTCTGCATACTGAAGTTCATGGCAGGCAGAAAAATACCAAATAGGTCCAAGGTAGCAAGAACAAAAATCTGTATCTGATAGAAATGCAACATTAATGGAAAAATACAGCCAATACAGTCACAATGGGCAACGGGTTACCCATTGAAAACTAGTGTCAAGGTGGTTTTGAGCAATGTGAAATATTGACATTAAGTATCTTACACTTCAGGGTGATAATGTAACCTAAATCTACCCATGTAAGGGTTTAGAAACTACACATTTTATAAAAGTTGTGAGACTAACTGTAACTTCTGATTTTCTTCTCTCACATATTAAGTTTTATGTTTTTTCATTACTAAACATGGCCTGTTTTGACAGAGCAGTGTGGCACACTGAGAACAGGGGTCTTCAACGTTTTTTAAGCCAATTACTCCTCAACTGAAAGAGAGACGGATCAGGGACCCCCTACTACATATATTGTATAAAATTAATTTGCATAAAAAACTGGGCCTACAATAACGTGTAGGGCGGCCTAAAGCCTTTACACATACCTTTTTAGTGCATAGAATACTAAGCTATTCAAATAGCTTAATAATTGTTGGCATGGTTTTTTAAATCATGTTTTAATAAATACATGAGTCACAGTGAATCCTTAGGATTAACTGTATCCGTGGATGGCTACCTTAGAGACCACCTTACCTTGAGGCCAGTTAGCAGTTGGGATTTATATTTGCTAATAATATTTTGGATTCATGTTAAGACTTTTTAGTTTTTAAACAATAATTTGGAGGCCCCCCTGCATTGACTCTGAGGACCCCTCTGCAATGCCACTTGAAAAGGATTCTTTCCAAATGACAGATTCAATGTGGCTGAAATCTTTTGTGGTGACAGGGTGCTGCTGAGCCGCGATGCTGTGGTTTAAGCCAGGGTAAGGGCAGGCATTAAGAACAGAGCGCCCACTATCTGTTACAGATGCATCTGGATGTGAAGGGCCAACATGAAGACATAGTGTCAGTTGCTTGAGTGAGGTCACAGGCTGTTCTTTAACAACCCTTCACATCCTACCTTCTCTTTTCTTTTTTCATTATGCTCATATCTCTCTGTCTCTTTGTATTTATCACTTTGTCCGGCTGCTTCTGCCTTTCCCTAATGATGCTCTTGCTCCGTCATTCATCAGTCGACGCTTTAACCTTGATCTGTGTGATAAACTGGGGAGATCTCCTGTCTCGCTCTCTGCCATCCCCTCCGGTCTTCATCCATGCTTCCCCCCTTGCTCCCTTACTCACTTTACTTTTTAGCTCATCCTTTCATCAAACGTCGACTCTCTTATCTCATCTGCATTATCTTAATCAGCTGCTGCAACTCACCCTTGTGATCCCATTTCATTTCATCCCATCTCTCTTTCCCTCTCGCTCACTCTCTCTCTGCCTCTCTCATCTACCTCAGCTACCATCTGATCATGCTGCCAGTATGAATCTTTAGCCCACCTGATCAAATCTTAACTTATGGCTAACTGAGCTTCAGTACTCTAAATGAGGATACAGGCCTCATGACTTGTCCCTCTCAATCACAGTTAGCAGACATGCTTAGTCCTGCAGTCCCTTCCCATTAGTCAATGTGGTGAGTGATATGTGCCGGAAGCAAATCAGACACCAGAAAACGAGGTATAGCGGGAGCATCCATTTCCCCAGGCTGTCATCCCACAGGCTGTGTAGCGGTTCTGACAGGTGATCTGCCTCAAACTGCGAATGTGGACCCCAAAGAGGGCATTAAGTCATTTAATTTAGTTAGCAGGCCATTAAAGCAATATGTCTTTATCATATTTTACTCTTCATAGAGTTTCATGTGTTTTTGAATTTCAAATTTGCTCTTATTCTTGTTTGTTTATCCTTTGTTCCTTATTCTCTTACCTGTTTGTTCGTTCTTGGCTTCCTGTCGACCCTCTTTCTTGTTCCTAATAACAGGCCTCAGAGGGCCACACAATAGAACATGCTGCTGGAAAGAGAGAGAGAGAGAGAAAGAGATATGTTTGTGCCATCGATGACTTTGACAGACGGCCTTGCCCTACACAGCTGACATAGTGTATTTCACAATTTGGTTTAGTTTAGCTCTTTCTTTTGCTGCACTCTCTGTGTTTATCTCTCGCTCTCTCTCTCCCTCTGTTCTGCCTGCCAGAAAGAGCAGGGAAGTGACAATGCTATCAAAGGCTTGGCACTCTTCTATTGATTGCTCCTGTCTGTCAACCACCTTAAGCTATCAAAGGCTGTCACCTATCAGTCGTCGCTTGATGCTGTCTTTTCCATCATTTGTACCATCATAGCACTGTAGACTAAAATGTCACAAGGGCTTTGTGAAAACTTTATATCAGATGGTAGGCAGTTTTGAAATAACTCTCCTTGATGGAAATATTTTATCATTTTTTTTATTATTGTTAAGTTGCAGTGATTTATAGCGGCAAGAAGTATCCACGCTTCCTTTGTGGTGTATTGTAGCTTCTCTCCTCGTGTTTAACCCTGTTAAGAAGATTAAAGTATCAGGATTGGTGCAGTGAGCTAAAGCAGGTGTTACTGGCTGCAAACACAAATCAAACACAGGCATGCTTCACACAGAACACAAAGCTGTCATCTTGTGATGTCTACTCTACAAATCAGAGCTTTATAATGTATTTAATAGCAACAACAAATGTTTAGATTTGTTAAAATATGCACACATATGAATAAATATGTTGTTCTTGTTTTCTGCAGGGTGTGGACAAGGTGTGGGCATATATCCCAGATGCTATGTGGTATGACTATGAGACGGTAAGACTATATTCTGCTCACTTTAAAACAGTTTCCTCTAAAGCATCCTTTTCCTCTTCAGATAAGAAAAGATCAATAGTTGTTATAGATGCAAAATAATGTATATACTTACAGCAAACACTTCAAATCTCCCAGCTCAAAATATTGCTGATATATTTTATTTTAGAGAAAAAAAGGAACTTTACCTGCGACAAACTGAATATTCTCCAAGTTAAGTGCACATCACATTAATTCTTGTTTTCTCTGTAATCTGTGAGAAAACTAGATTTATACTTTAATTAGACAGCACAGTGTGGGTGTTTCTTATGTTTTTCCTACCCAATTTACATACATGAAGAAAATGGAATATTAAAAACACCTTTCAATAAAATGCAATCAGATTCAAAACCACAAGGCATGAAAAAATACCATAGAGTTGAATCAACATCTCTCTGATAGTCTTATGAAACTGAACGTCATTAGCCTTATACATATGGTAAACAGGAAATGGGATGACAAATAGGCTAAATGTGAATAATTGCAGGGTTACTGTATTATAATGCATTATTTTGCATGGGTAATAATAATAATAATAAATTGAATTTATATAGCGCTTTTCACGAACTCAAAGTTGCTTTACAGGGTATAGATAATAGAGACAAACAAACAAACAAAACAAGATTCAGGCACAGATGAAAAGGGGAGGGGCGTGGGGCTAGGGATAGGCAGTGGTGAAGAGATGGGTCTTGAGGTGAGACTGGAAGATGGTGAGGGACTCAGAGGTGCGGATCTCTTGGGGGAGGGAGTTCCAGAGCCTGGGAGCTGCCCTGGAGAATGCTCTGTCCCCAAAACTGTGGAGGTTGGACTTTTAGACGCAGAGGAGACCAGCTGAGGTGGATCTGAGGGACCGTGAGGGTTGGTATGGGGAGAGGAGGTCAGTGAGGTATGAGGGGCCCAGATGGTGGAGGGCTTTGTAGGTGAGGACCAGGATTTTGTAGGTGATCCGGTGGGCGATAGGAAGCCAGTGGAGTTGTTTTAGGACTGGAGTGATGTGGTGCCAGGATTTGGAGCGGGTGATGAGTCGGGCGGCTGAGTTCTGGACCAGTTGGAGTCGGTTGATGTTGGTGGAGCTGATGCCGAGTAGAAGTGAGTTGCAGTAGTCCAGTCGGGAGGAGATGAAGGCGTGAATGAGTCTTTCAGCAGCGGGGGGTGTGAGAGAGGGTCTGATTTTGGTGATGTTGCGGAGGTGAAAGAAGAAGGTTTTAATGACATGACGGATGTGGGGCTCAAGGGAGAGGGTGGAGTCAAAGATCACACCAAGGTTACGGGCCTGGGGAGATGGGGAGACAATGGTGCCGTCGATGGTGAGAGTGGGGTTATTGATTTTGCTGAGTGTGGATTTGGAGCCTATGAGGAGGAATTCTGTTTTATCGCTGTTGAGTTTGAGGAAGTTGTGTTGCATCCAGGTTTTAATAGCTGACAGAGAGGAGTTGATGTGGGAGAGGGGAGGATTGTGAGGGGATTTGGTGCTGAGGTAGATCTGGGTGTCATCGGCGTAGCAGTGGAAGTCCAGGTTGAAGTGGCGGAGTATCTGACCAAGAGGGAGGATGTAGATGATGAAGATGAAGGGGCCGAGTACGGAGTCTTGGGGAACACCTTGTGTGACTGTGGCTGTGGCAGAGGTATGATTATGGAGAGAGATGAAGTGGGATCTGTTGATAAGGTAGGAGTGGAGCCAGCTGAGTACAGTCTGGTGAGCAGGATGTTATGGCTCACGGTATCGAAGGCTGCACTCAGGTCGAGGAGGATAAGTTGTTGAGGGAACCGGTGTCAGCAGAGGTGACGAGGTTGTTGAGGACTTTGAGGAGAGAGTGTTTCTGTGCTCTGGAGGGGGAAAAAACCAGATTGGAGAGGTTCAAATTGGTTATTGGCATGAAGATGGGTTTGTAGTTGTGAGGCGACTATGCGTTCCAGGGTTTTAGACAGAAAGGGGAGGTTGGATATTGGGCGGTAGTTGTTGAGGGAGGAGGGATCCAGACCAGGTTTTTTAAGGATTGGGGTGACAGCGGCAGTTTTAAAGGCAGAGGGGACAGTTCCAAGGGACAATGAGGAGTTGAAAAGGTTAGTGAGGTAGTGGCATAGGACGGGGAGGCAGGACTTCAGGAGTGGAGTTGGGAGGGTGTCAAGGGAGCAGGTAGTGGGTTTGGAGGAGCTGATGAGTTTAGAGATTTCAGGAGGGGTGACCAGGTCAAACTGGGAGAGGAGGCAGTGTGGAGGAGGGGTCGGGAGGTCAGGAGGGATGGGGAGAAGAGGGGTATGTGGTAGGTGCTGGAGTAGATCCTAGGAGGTCAGATACAGGGGATAGAGATTTGTAAATTATGTTGATTTTGTCAGCGAAGAAGTGGAGGGTGTACCTGATTATTTGTAAACATAAAAGTGTAGTGCTCAACAAAAATGGTTGCAAAATCACTTTTAATTATTATGTTAGTGGAATGAACACATACAAAAATAACATGTGTCACATGAAAGTCTTTGCCTTGGAGTTCTTTGTTTGAGACTGAGAGACGAGAGCGATAAGACGAGAGCGAGAGTAAGGACAAAGAGAGTGAAAGAGGGGACAGGAAAAAAGAGTGGAGAGGCTATCTCTCTGACAGAGAGATAAAAGAGGTGTTGAGCTCCTTTGGGACCTTATTTGGGCGTCACAGTGGTGATGTAAAGCGGCCACTGATCAGATGAACGATTAGATTGGCTGTCTTGCTGCCGGCCCCTTATCCTGGTTGGTCCCCTGTGATTATCTGGGTAGGAGGATGGAATCGGGGGGGGAGGACCATGAAAATGACCATGAAAAACAAGTTACAAAGTAATGAAATAATAGAAAAAAAACAAAGGGATGAAGGAGCAAAAACAGACAGGATGGGAGCTGAACTAAGAAAGTAGGTAAAAAAAAGACAGTATGTGACATGGAGAGAGAGAGAGAGAGAGAGAGAGCGAGAGAGAGAGAGAGAGAGAGAGAGAGAGAGAAAAAAAACAGGGGCAAATCTAGAAGATGGGAAGAAGAAAAGGGGGGTGGCATTAACGGTATGTAGAGAAGTAGGAAGATGGGAGGAATGGCCAGCAGGAATAAAGAGAAGAGAATACACAGCTAGAGAAGACCTCCTTAAGGCAGACAATGAGGGGGTGATAAGATCTGAAATTGCTTGTAGACGCTCCACTAACTTCAGCCCACACACTGGCCCATGTACCACACACACACACACACACACACACACACACACACACACACACACACACACACACACTTCCATGGGAATAGAGGAAAATGGGATAGAAAAAAGAATTAGAGCACCACAAGAGAGAATAACATGACGTGGAGAAAGAAGGAGGTTAAAGGAGAATGAGAGGAGATGGAGAAAAGACAGTTTTAAATTGTTTTAGGCTGGTCTGAGGATTCAGTCCTCAGGGGATCAGAAATTAACTGTGCTCTATCTGGGCCCTCTGAGAAATGAGTGGAGGGGCTGAGAAAGAGACACAGAAAGAGAGAGAGAGAAATGTGTCTCCTCATGTCAAATAAGCATATACTATTATGAACAATACCATTATAATGATTATATCATTATGCAAAACAAATTAACACATTTGACATCCTCCTCAACTGACTCAGTCACAGCACTTTTAAACTTTTTTGTAAGCATTTAGATTTTTTCTTTTCTTCAAAACTTCAACTGTGATCAAGGGCATTGGCTCATTTTCCAAAATGAGGCTTAGGTTTGATAACTATGAGCTACAAGAACAAGCTGTATTTTTTTATTTCATTGATAACTTATATGTAAAGGGTCAGTTCACCCAAATTACAAAAAAATACATATTGTCTTACTTACCTCTACTGGTAGTCATGGATTTGGCTTCATTCCCTTAGGTTTTCACATATCCTTCTCTGAAATTTCTGCCACAACCCCAAAACAATGAAGGTGAATGGAATTTTATTTGTGGGGCTCACAGGTTTACTAATTACAATTGTGCATAATCCACAAACTTTACTTTGAACAGAAATATTTTTCTCAATAGAAAGTAGCTCCAATGAAAAGTGTCCACAGTAAGGTCTGTGGAGTATCCAGAGTAAACAAAACCGTAAACTGGCATTTTGCTCTTTAAATTATTCTGTAAACTTATGCAATAAAACGTCATGCAATAACTGCAGCAATCAGGTTCAAATATCTCAAGTATTTCTAAGAGTGGAATTTATAGCTGAGAAGGCCTAAAGTCATCATTAATGGCTTAAGTTTTATATGCTGTAGTATCTTGTTTTCAGTGTTGTAGATTACAAAGCAGCTTTGGACCAAATACATGTCCTAGCAGGGTTGCAGACCCAGACTAAAAACTGATCCATTTACACCAATGGTACACATAGGTGTTCCCTGTGTTTCTGTGTCAGTGTTTAAGGGGCCTCACTCAGAAAAAGTCATTTTAGGTATTAGGAATTTAGGTAAGTTAATAGATTCGGTTCTCCTACCAATCAGATGGAACGGCTGGCAGACCGCACAAAGTATGTTGATATGCATCTGCCAGCTGACAAGCTTGGTTTACACATCAGAGGCAGCGCTATCCTTCCCACGCAGAAACCTGATGTCACCACTACATACAGGTACACACACAAACACACACACACACACACACACACACACACACACAAACAGTTTTAAAGATTTCAATAAGAAATCACGTACAGTAATTACATGCGATGTACATTCATATTATCATGCACACAAATGTACATAAATCATAATCATAAATGCATCAAACTGTGTCTTGTGTTATATTTGATTACTATGCACAGATAGTAGTTTTTTGATTCATTAAATTGTAAATACACGTGCGTATGGTGTTTGTACTTCAACCTGTGTTTATGTGTCTCTAGTCGGCGTAACCCCATGGGTTTGATCGTCGCTCTTGATGACAACAACCAGGCAGCTGGGGAGCTATTCTGGGATGATGGAGATTCCAGAGGTATTGTATGCAAATGTGTTGGTGTGTGTGAGACAGGATCATCCACATCTTGTTATTATCATTCATTAAAGGCATGTTTTTATGAGCATCAAATTGAAGCTCTTGTCAAGCACAAAGCATCACATAAGTCAGTGTGATTGTTCAAACACTGTTAGTCAGCTAACACACATTAACAAGTGAAGGTCAGTTCTCTACTGTGTGGCAGTACATCTGTTGTCAAACTGCTGTGAAAAACATTAACATCTGCTCTTTTTTTTCTTTTTACAGAAACAGTTAAAACAGGCAACCACATCCACTACGAGTTCTCTGCTGTCAATGTAAGTTTCTCTCGCACACATTAACACCATCTTCTAAATCCGGCCCACATAGTCCCTCTGATCTGAACTTAAGTTCAAAACCCCCAGAGACCACACCACTAAGCATAATTGGTCCATGTTACACTGCTGAAGCTTTCTTGGAACAAGTACCCCATGTTCCCCCTTCCCAGCACTGAGAATTGGCTTGCATGTTTAATGAATGACGGTGATGTTCTTCCTGTACGTTAGCTCTATCAACCTATTATTCTATCTATTGAAAACAAAAACTGAAAAAAAACTGAAAAACATTATATGTTTCAGAATGTAAATTCAGCAATATTAACCAGTTTAAGAGCAAATTAGGCATATCATTGTATGTCCTCTGCCTTATAGGGAGTGCTGAAGATGCAGGTGACCCATTCCGGCTACAGGGACCCAAACAACCTTAAGTTTGAGAACATTACTGTCCTCGGTGTGCCTCGACCTCCTATCTCTGTCTCTGAGACTCACATTGGCACAAATGGAAACTCTACCACCACAGTGCCCAACACCAACATACAGTATGACGAAGCTAAGAAGGTAAACAAACACATAGACATTGCCATGTGCAAATGCAAAATAAAAACAGCAACCATTATTTTTTTGCATGCTAGGGGAAAATACCTTTACAGAAAATGCATTAAAATATTGCATAAAGCACAATACCAACAATGTAAAAAAAAATGTGAACCAAGTCAAGCATTTAGGAACTCAGATATTTCCCTCAGGAGTTTGATGGAGACCAGATCGGTGCAAAATAGTGTGTGATTGTCGGACATTCATCAGGTGGCCAGAAATGTGACTCAAAATAAATGCTAATGTTGCTCTGTGTCTGCTGAATGGGTAAAATAGGCAACTATTTGCAACAAGTTTGCCATATCAACTTTATAATGTGATAGTATGTCATTACTACTGTATGTTTACTAAGGGTGTCTCGAAATCGACCGAAATTAAGTCACAATCTTGAATTTCGAATAAAAAAATGGAATTGTCGATATTGCCAAGCCCCCATGTTACGTCCGATCGGCTTGTCAAGCGGAAAAAAACACGTGCTGAAATGCTGCGAGTCACTCAACCTCCTGTAACTTAGCTAGAGCCAGTCAAAAGTTAGCATGGCAACTGCAGATGCTGGAGACCCATCGACAGAACTAGAGCCCCCTCCTCTTTCACTGAAGTGTGTGAAAGTGTGGAAGTATTTTGGATTTCCAGTGAGTTAAATGTTCGCGTTGTCGACAAAAAAGCCACAGTTTGCAGGCTCTGCTATGTGCGTGTACCATATTCTGTGTGTTTACCATTGCACATTAGCCTAGCAGCTAGCGGATATTCCTTCTGCTTATAGCTTTGTCTTTATGTTTTGTAGCCTAAACAGAGCAGCTTATATTGGTTATATTAGAGAGAGCAACAAGTTAGTGGACTGCCAAGTAGCCCTCTTTGCTATCGGTCTGCTCAGCTGTGGTGCTGGCTCGATGGTGTTTTAAGCCCCAAGCTAAGCCTTCAAGGCAGCGCTGCGACCGTGGTCTTCAACCATAACCATTGCCTAATCCCCAGGGGGTAAGCGTCGCTTCAGAGCTCGAACCTCCTATGGCGCCATTTTGATGCTACAAAACGATCACCCGCCGTTAGCATTCCATTGACTGCCATTCATTTTGACGTCACTTTGACAGCGAATAACTTTACATCTAAAGCGTTTAAAGACTTTATTTGTCTATTGTTTATTTCTAACGAAACATGACAATGTATAAAAGGCTCCATTACCTTATACCTCACGTTATGGCTCTGTAGCAGACGTTTTTGTAAAAATAGGCTAATGATTGTGTCATAACCACGCGACTTACTGTCGCATAGTAAAGGAATAACCGTATAGTACAGGAGAAGCTCGCAGGCAGTTTTGACTTACATTAGCTGTTTAAGTTTAATTACTAATGTTAACTAACATTTTAGTTAGCAATAATTAGCCTGTGTCCATGTTATCTCCTTACATATACCTACGCTCTCCGTCTCTGCAAGATTGGGAATGATTGAGATTTCTCTTGGCACAGCTACCAGAAGACTTACAACTTTCAGACAGGTTGCTCACGTCACATTTACGTCATCTCTATCAGTTGGAGGCTGCGCAGTAACGCTCAGCGCTCACCGGAAAAGTGCTTCTAATGGCCTTCACTGGTCTCCGTCCAGAGCAACGGGATATGTTGGTCCATTCTATATACAGTCTATGCCTAATTCTAGTGCCTTCCAGGCAGCCCTGCCTGTTAGATGACATTGGGGGCTTCAAACACCAAACTCTGTATGCTGGTCAGATATTATATTGCATAAAAGTCTAGTCTAAAAATGGCATAGCAACCTGTGCTTTGAAAAAAATAAATAAATAAATCGAGAATCGAATCGAACTGTGACCTTAGAATCGAAAATGTAATCGAATCGAGGATTTGGAAAATCGTGACACTCCTAATGTTTACAGCTTGTTCTGCTGCCTCCAAGTGGCCAAAAAATAATCTTTTGTCCTGGTTTAGAAAATTTAATTACTACAATTTGTTATTATTATTGTTATTGTTACATTTCTGCTTTTAATCTGCATTCCCAGGATTGAGTGAATCACATTTGGTAATGGGAATTTTATAATTGAAAATAAATAATGAATTGTATTAGTAGGTTAGAATTGAATAAACAATGGAATAATAGGCACGACATAACATATGAAAAACTCCCATTTTCTCATCCAAGTCAATTGAAGCTATTCAAGTATTTTCACTGTGAGGAAAACCTTGCTGTATGATACAGGACAGATTTAGAGTGGATGAGTTCTATGGTGGCCACTCTTGCCGACTTCTGCCATTTGTTTCAATAAGACCAGGAATGAAAACATAACTGTACATTTCAAGGTTAGCCTCTAAGTGTAAGAAATGATAACAATTTACGTTAGGAGAGGATTGCAAAAGCTTCTGTGTGTGTGTGTGTGTGTGTGTGTGTGTGTGTGAGAATGAGTGGGAAAGGGTAGGGAGATTATGTTGTACTTGTCTGTGTGTAACTGATAAAAACTATGAAGAAATCCATATGCATGTGTGTGTCAGCAAGCGAAAGAGTCATGAGAAAGAATAACAATGGTCCTACAGTACCTGCCCAGGGTTATAAGCAAATGACAGGAGTCTATAAAGTGTCAGGAAGGTTCAATTAAGTATTACTATAGAGCTTTACCTTTTGTGCTTGTGTATATTTGCGTGCGCACATGTGTTTATGTGTGTGCGGCCAGGGCTATGCTTCTATAAATCGTCAAGGTCTCTCTGGTCACACACACAAGCATGCATTTATCAAATGACTCTCAGCGGTAATCATTTCCTGGGGTAAAGGGTAAATGTGCTGTTAAACCTAAACTCTGGCTTGTCATGTCCATCAGTCTTTGTATGCCTAGTCAGATTGGACATTGAACATAGCTCACAGCCACTAAACATCATTACTTCCATATACACTAAAATAGAGCAGTACTTTACTACACAGGTCATTTTGGCTCCCTGTGTTTTATTGTTTTTTTTACTTGAGTGTGTAATGTTTTTTTCAAAAACATTTCCTACCTGTTATATAGCCTTACTGCCTTCAGATGGTGATTGTAGTGGCTAGAGTGAAAGGTGCTCCCCGAGATTTGTTGTTCCTAGGAGAGGCTGTTGAAACAGAGAGGGAAATGAACAGCTGTCTTAATTGATAGCACACAGCAAGCCTGTCTGGGCATGTCCTGGCATTGGCATTCTTGGATTTAATAATCACTGCTTTCACCCACCTTAGTCCTCACCTTAATTTCATCACAAACGCACAGGTTATGTCCCTGCGTGGCCTCTCCCTGACTTTCGGGGAGACCTATGTGGTGCAGTGGGAACTGTACCCGAAGGAGAGCCAGCGCTTTGACTGCTATCCAGAGGAGCATGCAGATGAGGCTAAGTGCAAGGCCAGAGGCTGCATCTGGGAGGTGAGGGGTGACACAGATGAGGTTCACATGCACATACACATATTATGTATGTATTCTATCACTAAACAACTGAAAAAAAAAACAGCTTCAAAATGTTGATATGCTTTCTGTCCCCATTCAGCCAAGCACCAGTGAAGGTGCTCCATGGTGCTTCTATCCAAGGGACTTTGGTTACACTGTTACAGAAGTAAAAAACACCAGCTCAGGCATAACAGTTGATATCACTCGGAACAAGAAATACAGGAGCAGTGGTCGCCCAGATTCACCAGACATTGACACAATTCGTGTTAAGATCCATTACCACAGCAGCGACATGCTACAGTTTAAGGTGTCTGTTTCTTTGTGCTAGTAGTGGTGCATATCATGTTTCTTTTCCCGCGGTGCTTCTCTGACTATTTTTTTTTTTTTCAATGCATCCATCCTGCTTGTGTGCTCCACATAAACACACACACACACACACACTGACACACTATCATTCCCTCCCTGTCCAGATCTGGGACCCAGCCACAGATCGTTATGAGGTTCCAGTGCCACTGTCGGTTCCTGCTGCTCCTGAGACTGACGAGAGCAAGAGGCTTTACAAGGTCGACGTTACCCCCAACCCATTCGGCATCCAGGTCACAAGGAAAAGCACAGGAACCAAGATGTAAGTATTTCAGTTGTACAAGTGGTTCAGGTGGGCTGAGGTTGTTGTTGTGTTCTAGATGTTTTTTTATTCTGTTTCATTAATTTTTGATTTATCACTATTGTTTGGATTTTTCATCATTATAACAAACTACAACTTCTCCAAAATGTTACCAGTTCAGCAATTCATATATTTTCATATCATCTTTATCTAAACCTGTGCAGTGAAATGTCAATGTTCCAAGGCAAAACTTTTAGTGTTATTACCAATGTCAATGTGACTTTTAATGAGGGTTTTTTACTTATGCAACATAACCTGGTCCAGTTTCACTTCAGATCTCTATTGGAATATTAATTTTATTAAAAAAGCATAATATTTATCATTAATTCTGATGTGTTGACATATTTTGTCTGTTGAATGTTGTTAGCCTTTAGCTCCTTGTTATTGCTCCCTACCATGGCCAGTCGCTCTTAAAAAAGAGAATGTTAACCACAGTTATGTTTAATAAATAAAGTATATACTTTCCTAAACATTAAGGTAAATGAATATGCAATGCGTTCATTTTGTTTCAACAAGCTCGATGCAATCCCTTCGCTTTGTCCCTTAAATTGTCCTCTTTAGGGCAGTGATTTACCAGGCCATTTTGGGCAATATAGATGTCCCATTAACAAGCAATAAAGTGAGATGTGGGGTAAAATTTCTATTCTACCATATTTTCAGGCAAGAAACACATTTTTACCCTGTGATATTAAATTAACAATGCTGAGTCAACTCATCTGGCACAGTAACCCAATCAGATAAGCTCAGGAAAGTTTCCCAGTGTATCAGTGCCTAAAGTAGTTTCCTCTTGTTCAGCAGTCATGATGATGTCACATAAAGCAGTCCAGCATCGAAGAGTCTTTTCAAAGCATAGCTTTAATCTTCTTTTTGTAGTTAAGCCTTCCGTGTTTTTTAGAAGTGTCAGTAGAAAGTTTACTAATTAAAATGTATGAAGTATGTTGAAGGAATGCCTGCAGTTCCTGCGGGTTATTATGCTTATTTGTGTCAAACATATTGTGAATAACTTCCTTTGACAATAATTCCCTCTCCCCCTCTCTCTTTCCATCTCTTATTGATTTAATCCTCTGTCACTTTTCTTAGTTGGGACTCCTCTGTGCCAGGTTTTACGTTCTCAGACATGTTTATCCAAGTGTCTACTCTACTGTCATCAGAGTTTGTCTACGGCTTTGGAGAGACAGAGCATCCCACCTATAAACACAATCTCAGTTATCACACCTGGGGTATGTTCTCCAAGGACCAGCCTCCTGGTGTAAGTATCACACTGAAGCTCTCGTGCTTATCAAATGTAGCTGCTGTTGGGATTGTCTGACTGATAATGATTTCCATGAACAAAATACTAACAACCCCCCTCCTTTTTAAAGCATTGTCATGTTCCATCAAAAACAATTGTGGGCTGGTTATGACATACGTAACATCACACCCTGCACTGAATGTCTTTATCTAACATCACACCCTCTAGAGACTGCAGAGGTGACTTGTAAACAACCTTCCTGTGCAGTATATGAACGTGCCTTTCTCACATTTGTGTCACTTTGATGTGGTGCTGTTGATATGAGTGTCATCATGTTTTCCCTACTGGTGTCAAGGCCAGACAGGATGAGGTTTCCAGCTGCATCAGCATTATCAAGCCTAATTGCTGAGCTGTCAAGACAGCTCCACGGGGTTCAGACAAACGTTATGGGGGCCCTCGGAAAGCAAGGGAATTTGAGTTAGGAGGGCGGAAAAAAGGGAGAGCAGATGAAAATGAGAAAAAATATATCAAGCAGACAGGATGACATGGACTCTGTATTTACACAGTCTTTGGTATACTAATATTAAACTGGATAAGACAACAATCTATATAGGAGTTTGCCATATAAACAAATTTGTTTGATTAATTTAATCTAAATTAGGTCATAGATGGCGTCATTTTAGCTACATTATTACATAGAGCATTAACTGTTATTCACATTACTTTAAATTATGTGTCAAGTCACTTTATTACACTATAGATCCTATAGTAGTCTATAGTTACACACACAGTGTTTCTTTTTTTCAAACTCCAGTAATTCTCATCTACAAACCCCACAAAAATCAATGTATGACTCTTTATGGCACACCACACCCCTAAACTACAAGGCAACAGCATGGAGTTGTAATTTCAAAAGACAGTGCAAGTGTGCAACTGAGGGGGGCGGCGGGGCGCGGCCATGGAAGGCTTGTATCATGTGGACACGCCAACAGTTTTGTTGTCATTACTTAGAATTCCTCATGGGGGCGTCAGAAACTATGCACTGTAGCTTTAAGAAGGAAGTTACAAATGTAACTATGGTACAGTGAATTATGGCTGGCCACAGGATCAAGGCAAATAAAACCTGCTGGAATGTGTCACTACTGAGTGTTGCTTGCTTTAATTACTAACAATTACACAAACAAGAAGGGATAATTTCAAAGAAAGAAAACCCAACAAAATAATAAACAAACTGAATGTAAAACTGCAATGTAGAGCACGTCATCTGATTCTACTCTCATTGGTCTTTTTTGTTCAGAATTTGCACAGACATACTCTACAGTAACCACAACGATACACAACTGCAACATGAAATAGATATGGTTTGAGGTTGAATACTTGATAGTTGAGGGAAACTCAGACTTTGTAGTGTACTCTGGAGGGGATATCTCCAGTCATTAACTAGGTTGTGTGTCATAGAATATAAAGGAGAATATAAATATAAAGTTTTATAAGGTAAATTGCTTATTTACAATCCTGTATTATTTAGAAGATTGTCCATAGTTGGACTATTACAATCCATGTAAATGTACCCTGAATAAGTGTGTCTCTGTCTGTCCATACATATGAGTGAGAAGCCAAGAAAGACCGACAGAGCGAGACCAAGAGAACACTGTCACTGCTGGCTGTCTCTCTTCGTTAGTGGACAAGCTAATGACCTTTCTCCTACTTGAGTCAGGCCATCACACCATGTAGCAGGGCCACAAGGACACAAGCACACACATAAAAGCACACATTCACACAAAGATGACACAGAGACAGAGCAAGTCATCAGAGCCATTGTATTACAGTTTAACAGCTTCTTATGTACCAGAGGTGCAGGAGGCTGATGGAGTGTGACGTGCCCATGAGTTTTCGTTACAGGACGGTGACATCTAAAAGTGGCAGATTTCCTGTCCCCTGCCACCTTTCTCTCTGTTCCTCTTAGCCTAGTCTGTCTAGTTCCATCCTCATCTAAACACTGCAGATAACAGTGGGACCCTCACAGTAGTTACAGAAGGAACACACTGTGAAACACAACTCAATCTCTCTAGAACCATATATTGTTACGGATGCATAATTACTAAAGCACACTGCAGTGTATGCATGTAGAAAATCAACGCAAGCAAATGCAAACATTTATAGCATGTGATAAATTGTCACAGAAAAAGGTAAACATAAATAAATGTCTGCCTTCAGCCACACAAGTTGATTAAAGTAGTGGTTAAGTAGGCATTAAAAACTATTTTGGAAAAAGCACATTTGCCAAGTTGAGTCTGGTAAACCACCAACCTACAGTTTTTGCATTCAATTTTTATCTGTATGCAACATTTAGGACTTCCTGATTTTGTTATAATAACCAGCAGCAACTCAAATCCCCAAATAACTTCCCAGTTCTCCATCGATGTTCAAACTCAGGCCAGAGGATATAGTGAGAATTTGGAGCACTATTGGGTGCTATATCTACCAAAAAAAGTATATATTTAAATACATGTTTTATTCAGTGCACATTAATTTGCAAAGATAATAGTTGTAGAAATATTTGTTCCCTACCTCTGGGAAAACCGTTGAAGTTTGGAATGTTGACAGCACTGGGAGCAAGCCCATCAGTGTTGTCACACCTATAAATGCATTGACAAATGCCCTGTCAGGTGTAAAGAAAAATACTCATGAATAAACAAAGTGGCACACAAGCAAACATTTTCACCCAACATCTCACACTTTTCTCCTTTATTTTTACTCTCTGTCTCTCTGCTACAGTACAAGATGAATTGTTATGGAGTGCACCCTTTCTATATGGGCCTTGAGACGACTGCTGATGCTCACGGTGTGCTGCTACTAAACAGCAATGCCATGGGTGAGAGGAACACACACGCAGACACACATGCACAAAGTCACACACATGCTTGTACATGCACATACGCCATATGCAAATGAGACCAACCATTCTGATGTACACATAATCACACTCAATTACATATGCAGTGAGAATGAATGTATTAATGAAGGAGGCTATTTCCCATGTTTTAAGCAAATGTCCTTTGACAGGGAATCTTATATAAGGCCAACACAGCAGAATAAGCACTTTCTACTCCACCTTTGTGTATTTCCGTACTGAACAGTAATACACACTTTAACACAGGCAAATGAACATGCATCACACATACACACATGTGCTGCTATATCAATAACTCACTTTGCAAGAGCTCAGGTACTCATCATGTGCCAATGAAATGAAAGTGAAAAGAAATACCTAATTTTGAATGTATTACAACCAGTTTTCATAAATAGGCTTATACTTCTGTAGAACAAAATGTCTTGTTGTTCTCCTGTCTTCTCCTCCCTTCCTGTTTGTTTAAACGTTAAGTACTAAAATATGCATGCTCTACACATAGTATGGACACAACATGTACACACACGTACATAACAATTAATTTACATTTCTAAGGGACATTCATTTCTTATTTGCTTTATGTCCAGATGTGACTTTCCAGCCTACTCCAGCTTTAACCTACCGAACTGTGGGAGGCATCCTTGATTTCTACATGGTCCTGGGACCTACACCTGAAATGGTGGTGCAGGAGTACACTGCAGTAAGTCTTCTTGGACTTCTGGTCTGCTCGTGTGTTACTGTGTGCATTTGTGTGTGCTTCTGCGCCTATGTGTGTGTGCTGTGTGTGTTTTGTGTCTGGCCCAGGGCCACTGTTGATGGACTGCAGCAGCTGGGAGTTCCTCGCTTCAATGCGCTCTCTCATTTAGCCTATTCAAACACACACACACACACACACACACACACACACACACATGCACAAACAAACAATCAAACAAACACTTTATGGACACCATCCCGTTTTCCTGAAAAACAACTTTTTCTGTGCTGAACTGTTTTGACTTCCTTGTTTGTTTTTCTTCTTAACAGCTGATTGGACGACCTGTTCTACCTGCCTATTGGTCCCTTGGGTTCCAGCTCTGTCGCTATGGTTACGCTAATGACACGGAGATAGCTGATCTATACAGAGACATGAGGGCAGCCGGTATACCCTATGTAAGTTCTTGGACAAATACTTTTTTAAAGATGTCTGAATTCCAGGTAATAGCAGAAAAGAATATTTTCAGCATTAAAAAATGCTACAAGAAAACATAAATCCTCATCTTATATGTTCCTATTCAGTTCATATGTGACGATGTGAAATATCAAACCTCATGTATCACAACTTCATAAATGTGATTAAAAAACAAAATGTTACATGTTACAGGACGCAATGCTGATGCTGCCCACATACATTGTATCCAATTACATTCCAGTATGTTTGCCTGCTTTTGCCAGAACACTGATATCATTCAACGAGTGTCCCAACACAAGGAATCATGTAATTGCCCTTATACAAACAAATGCAGTCTGCAGAGCTTTTTCTTGTCTGCTCTGCTGTAGGTTGTACAGCATAGGGACATGCACTCAGTGGAATAGACTGAGCTTAATTCACTGCAGTATCTACCCATATTTTACAATATGAGTCACTGTATGCGGACAATAAGTATATAAAACTAAATAAGATAAAATAAGTTATTGGGATCAAGCAAAATGGACTTCATGGATTACATTGGGTACATCCAGTTTAATTTAATGAAATGTGACCTCTAATTTCATTTGAAATCCATTCCATTGTAGGTTTCACAGCCTCTAGACATTTCCAGTTTTATACCAGAACCAGTAATTCTCTCTGACAGGGAAATCAGGGGTTCAGATTTGAATAACATAATAAGTAAAATAGATCTGTGAGAGCATTGTCTTTGACCATGGCAAGATGTCCCATGTGAAAACAGGCCAGAATCCTCTTCATCATGCAGAACAGAACATAAGAATCCCCATCGATAATCAAGTGATCCCATGAATATGCTTCCTCTAACCTGCAAGGAGCTGACGCCAGCCAAAAATCCTGCATCAATAACTGGAATGAAAGAAGCAGAAAATACAGCTACTTACAAAAGCTACTCATCAGCTAACTTTACAGTCGAACCACCCTTAAACTGCCACCGCACACCAGGCAATCGAAGTAGATGAAAGTGTTGTTCTCACTGTAAGAAATAAGAGAAAGCTAAATTTAAAAGCAAATTAAACCCATACTTCTACCATATCTCAGGGTTTGCATGCCATATGTTTTGACAGAGTTAGTAGGAATCCTAGCATTTGACATCACTATATCAAAATGTGTTGTGTGCTGTTTTAATTCCCGTCTCGTTCTGATATTTTTAACAAAACAAAGTCAGTCTACAGTTAATTTGAACTTTAACTGCTGTCTGTTGCAGGATGTGCAGTATGCAGACATTGACTACATGGACCGTCAGCTGGACTTTGTTCTGGACCCAAATTTTGTTGGACTGCCCGCCCTGGTTGATCGCATGAGGGGAGAGAGCATGAAGTTCATCTTCATTCTGGTAATGCCATTATATCATAAAGTATTGATTGGACTGGTTTTGCCAGACCTTACCCCACAGCGCTGCGGAGGAGGGTCTGGCTAGTCCACACACCATTCCGGGATGGGAGAAAAACATGTTCTGGTTAATCAGCATTTCTTTAAACCAATCACAATAGCAACGGTGCTATGCGCCGCACAGAGCCACGGTGCTGCTGCAAAATAGCCTCAGGAAGGAACTTGTTTTGGTGGAACGTGCACGTTCAAAGGTTGTTTTAGTTGTGCAAGAGGAAAAATCAGATTGGACAAATAGTTTAGCTAGCTGTCTCAATTTACCCTGCGGAGATCGGAGGAGCAGTTAACCATTACAACACAATAAAAACAGTAAGGTGAGGGACATGCGGCCGAAAAGAGTGAAATCCGGCAGAATTTCAGGCGGCACCGGAGCAATCCTGGAAGTGGAACCTCACGGATATAGACCACATGATTGGGCACTCAAGGGTCAGCAGCCCATAGGGCAGGTGTAAATCTTATATACAGAATGTGAAATTACTGAATCACTAGCCTCTGTAATATGACAAACTGAATGAATTGAATTCCAGGATCCAGCCATCTCAGGCAATGAGAGTCATTATCCAGCCTTTGAGAGAGGTAAAGCAAAGGATGTCTTCATCAAATGGCCCAAAAACATCAGTGATGAAATTGTGTGGGGGAAGGTAAGAGGGAATGGATGGCCAAACAAAATACACATGCATGTATTGATAAAGAGGAATTGAAACCAACAAAAATCATTTTGCACATTGTGTGGTGGTATGATTCATAATTTTCTTTATTTGCAGGTCTGGCCAGATTACCCCAATGTCACAGTAGATGAATCTCTGGATTGGGATACCCAAGTAGAGGTACAATATTTTCTATATTCACTACTCTGACACACATATTTTCCTATCTTCCGATATATTACATATTATATTTGTAAAATGCATGAGATCTTTGAGACTTGGTTAGGTTGTTAAGTTTCCAGCATTTAATTTCCTGATCATTTGACTGTCCCATTTCCAGTTATACAGGGCATACACCGCATTCCCCGACTTCTTCCGCAATAGAACAGCAGCATGGTGGCAACAGGAAGTCGAGGATCTCTATAATAATCTAACATTTGATGGCCTCTGGATTGTGAGTGACCCAAAAGAAGACATTTTAAAAAAGTGACCTTATTACCTGATTCTGCCTGATTTTCTTTTCACTTTCATTTCCTGCACTCTGTCTTCATTTGTAGGACATGAATGAGCCTGCCAGTTTTGTCCATGGCACAGTTGGAGGGAAGTGTCATGGTAATCCACTTCTAGAGAACCCTCCATATATGCCACGTAAGACACACACGTTTCTGTTTTGTTCTCCTGTCTCATGTTGTAATTAGATTATTAAGATGTGATATCAACATTGTGCGTGTGCCTTTAAAGGAATCTATGTGTTTGTGTTTTGTCTCCAAAAGCCCTGGAGTCTAAACATCTTGGTTTAAATCATAAGACTCTGTGCATGAACAGCGAGCAAATACTCAGTGATGGAAAGACAGTCAGACACTACGATGTCCACAACCTCTATGGCTGGTCACACACCAAGCCCACTTATGAGTAAGTGAATATATATTTATATTTGTGTGTTTTGTGCATGCATGAGCTTCTATGTTTTGCTGAGTCTATATAGTAGGTGGTAGTATTTTACACTTTACAAGTAAGTATTTCACCTGTAAAAGGGCAGATTAAACATATTACATATACAGCAAAAGTATCTAATAAAATGCCCATATGAGCCAACACAGACAGATGTGCAAGTTTTAATAATATTTTTGTGATATTTTAATTACAGCAAACAGGGCACATTATCTGGAAAATATGCATTATCCCAAAGAAATATGTTTCTATTGCCTACTGAAACAACCTACATTTGGAAGTAGACAAATTAGGGTAGGGTCCCAATCCTACAAAATCTAAACACAGTCAAATTTGATGTTGGAGAAAAAATAAGAGAAAAGGAAGAGCCGAAACTAACACTGCAAACACATTTAGGAAGACACTGCAGCCACAAGAGAGGCATAACTAATATATTCTAACATAAAATACAGTTCAATCAAATCTTTATGAAAATAATCACCATTGTGAAACTACATTGGTCCTTGTGGTGGAATTTTCCTCTCACCACAGGGAGGCCAGATTGCAGAGTTAGCTGCAGAATAGCCTGGGGATGCTCGGCACCCCTGGGCCCTGAGCCCAGGTGCTTTAGTTTAGGAATTGTTTCATGTTTAGCCGTGCTAAATTTAACAATCACAATTAATTGGCTAATTTGGTTCCAAAACGAATGTCGCTTATTTAAGGAGGAGAAGACACTTTTACATTTTATTTGTTACTAGTTTGTTGTGTAGTAATTTGTGTGTCTGTGTGTTATTTCAATGTGTAAAACAAATCACTGAGTCTCTTTCTCTGTGCAGCGCCCTGCTGAATGTGACAGGTAAAAGAGGCATAGTGGTGACCAGGTCCACTTACCCCTCCAGTGGAAAATGGGCTGGACATTGGCTGGGAGACAACAATGCCAGTTGGGACCAGCTATACAAATCCATTATAGGTACATATGGAAACTATGCAAACCTAGAAACATACTGTAGAAAAAAAAATCTTTAATTTGACATAACTCCCAATTTTCCTTTGCTCTACAGGCATGATGGAGTTCAGTCTGTTTGGCATCTCTTATGTAAGTATCATCATCTGATCCTGGTTTTGACAAGACATAATCTTATTGATGTGACCTTGTCCTCTCTAAGTAGATTAGCGCAACCTGAGTGATGTTATTTGTTTTGATCAAAGGACATTTTGAGACACAATGTGAAGCATGTCATTATAAGTCCTACCCCAACCAAGAGGCCTAGCGCTAGTTCTTCAGGACCTATATAAACTTAATAAAACTTACATTTTTACATTGTTGTCCTGGCTTGCTGTGACTTTGCATGTTTGCCCCGCTGTCTCTTTGTGTTTATTTATGTCTCTCTCTCTCTCTCACATACTGTCCTTCTGTCGTCTCTCATCTCCTCAGTGCGTCTAATAATAATTATAATCTGACACCTCATCGATCCCTATATGGTAAATTTTGTGCTTGCCCCCAGCCCAGCCACAGGATCAGACACACAAAATCCCTCACTCTTGCGGTGTCTTGCTGAAGGACACGTTTGGAACATGATGCTTAGAACAAAAGTAGTGTGACCCCAGTTACTGTGGTTGGAGGGTGCTCTTTATAGTCAGACCTGCACCCTGGTGACCATCTATCTGTCCATCTCTGTCCCCTAACACACACACTGATACATTTTTGTCTGTCCCTCTTTTTCAGACTGGGGCAGACATATGTGGGTTCTTTAATGCAGCTGAGTATGAGATGTGTCTGCGCTGGATGCAGCTGGGTGCCTTTTACCCATACTCGCGCAACCACAACGGCAAGGGTAACAAGGTGAGCAAATTCAAAAAAAAGAGGAAAACATAGAGATGATCTGGGCTGTAAAACCTTTAAACACTTTAATTCAGTTTCCTAAATACAAACTTATTTTTCCTCTTATTTGTGCTTGTTTGTTTTATTGTTGTTTATGGCTTGTGCATTCAAGCTAAAACAACAAATTTGTAAGGGTTTACTATAATGCTGGTAATTAGGATCCTGTTATTGCCAGGGAATTCTCACCATATTTGACTCCTATTTCCTGGAAGAAAACCTGCAGGTACACCTACATGTCGAAAGCAATTCTCCTTCTGTAGTTCTTCAAACTACAGAAACAACATACCAAAATGGCAGTTTGCTTCACATTTGTTCTGCCACTTCACACATTATAATGGTTAAGGTAAAATTGACTGAAAAACTGAGGATCAGATGATTTGACTGTAAATGATTGCCATTGTGTTTTCAAGATTCAACATTCCTTTATTTGTCATTTGTATGCTTTACATAAAAAAGAAATTGTGTTTCACACATCCACCAGTCAGTAAATAAATCAGTGCAAGACAGAATACTAATAGATAAATAGACACGCCTCCTCCTCAGAGCTTACCCGATATTGACATCACTCTTTCCGCTCTGTGAAGTGTAAGCCACACGAGCCCAATTCCAGAGTCCGGTATTATTTCCATTAACCACTTCTCCATAAAAACAAAGAGGCAACAAGTCTCTTACTCCACACTGTAGCGATCTCCATGGGCTGATGGATTTTTTCTTCTTCAAAGATGGAGCACTTTTCAGTGTAATCGTTCAACTGCCAATAACCTAATGAATATGAAAGAATAACACCAGAGAACTGAAACTATATATAATTGAATGTATAAATTAATTGATGGGGAGAAATCCTGTTCCATGAAAAGGTTAACATTAGCTAACCGGTAGCCTGTAGCTTGACTATTCCAGACACCATGATGGAGAAACAACAGAAAATCCTCCTGCAGTGGCAACATTTTGTCTTTCTCATGAGTTATGTAAAGAAACAACAATGGTAAAGTATGTGGGCTCCGACAGGACTCCATGGTGCCTTGAGGTACACCCATTAAACTAATGGTGCATTCAACTGCGCCACGAAAAACACTCTGAGAAACTCAAACTGTTGTACCCTTCTGCTATGTAGTGGCTACATTGAATTGAATTGAATCTTGACACCCTTCGAAAAGAGTGATACAGTATATTCCCAGGAAGTAATAATTTCAGAAGCGCGGGAAGGCCTTCAACCCAAAAGTGATATATGTTTATAATACAAAACAGGCAACACAGCACAACTGTTGCATTCCACATGTGCATGCTCTGCTTTACAACTCTGTAAAAGGAGCCACATGCTTTCAAAAGGTAAGTTGTCAAATGTTACCAAAGTGGTGCTCACTGTAGCTGAAGAGGATACAAAAAATCTGCTCTAGCTAGCATGTTCTTGTGCTCTGAAAATGGGGGATCAAGTTATACAGTATATAGTTGGAAAAAAGCATTTACCAACACTTGGCAAACTATTGTTTGCAAAAAAATACAAACCAAGCTGCTTTCTCTACCGTCTTTCTCTTAATCTGTGTCTGACATACACAAACACAAAAAGATAGACCTGCTTGGTGGTGTAGTGTTGGTGGCATTCTTTCTAGCGGTGACCTTTAAGAGCGTTGGAACACATCTGAGAAATCCAATAACGCCTGTCCGGAGATCGATCCCACCAGGCAAACTTTCTCTGCACTAGAGTCTGCAATACTAGACTGGACACATACACGGCTGTGTGTGTGTGTGTGTGTGTGTGTGTGTGTGTGTGTGTGTGTGTGTGTGTGTGTGTGTGTGTGTGTGTGTGTGTGTGTGTGTGTGTCAGTGCTTTTTAACAGCATGGAGTGGGGATATAATTGAATTTTCGAGGTGATCTGGGCACCACTGCACACCACCTAACCTCCACTCCACACACACACACCCCATGATTCCAATCATTTAATAATGGCTTGCAAATGGGTGTTTTAACATGGAGAAAATTGTCAGAAAACACACACACACACACACACACACAGAATAAAACAAGATAGCAATTTAGCAAGTTAAATGGTTGTGACACAGAGTAGGGATGAGGACGTGAGAGCTGGAACTAGGCTAAATAAACAATATGCCGATTTTTAAACACCTGGGATAAAGTGAGGGGGTAAAAAAGAAGGGAGAAATGGGAATTAAGGTCAGCTATTTATGTAGTCTACTGTAAAAACTATATTATTTTTTCATTCAGCCATATAAATCAATCATCAGACAGTTAGTGACTGTAACCTTGGGTCTGCTTAACAATGCATTTGACAACAAAGTATTAACACCACACACCAGACCAGAGGGTACACACGGTCAGAGACAGTGGAGAGAGAAAGAGAGAGGAGAGTTTTTGCAGAGTCATTCCCAGAGCTTCGTCACGCCTTGTGTCTCTTTGCCCTCAGACAACTTTCAATGTTAACCTTGAGATAATTTCACTGTACCAGCAATATGCTGCAGTGTCCACAGTCATATCCGAACAATGCAAAATTAATTAAACAAGATATACATTCTCCGGCAATAGTTTAAGCAGTGTAGGGATATTCAAGTCATGCATTTTGCTCTTCAACCAAAGGGAAATATTATTGTTCATCAAAATATACTTTTCTTTTTATGATGTGTACTCTGCAATGCAAAACAGAAACTCAAAAGGTTTATGAGATGGGGCGAGGGAGTAGATTCCAGACAGATAAATGAAGAGAAAGACCAAGCAGAGGAGAGAAAAGATGAGAGGGGCTGACACAGCCAGATAACCTCATTTTTCCTAGAAGCCGTACGTGCGCACACACATGCATATCTGTCTACTATCAGTGTGTCACAATGTCTTTCACCACTTTCAATGTGGCCATAAATTAGGTGAACTCATAAGATGGATTCTCTGTCTGCTTCTCACTCTTCAGCACTCCCCTACTTCCATCTCTTCATCAATACCTCCTCTGGTTTTCCATAGATGAAAACTCTACTTTGAGGGCTCGACAGACAGTGGTATAACTGTCAAGATTTGTGCGACTGAATGTTAAAAAGTATAAACCAAGCTTTTTGGGAGATTATCCTGTTTGTGACCTAACTTATTACATAATAACAGCAACAACACCCAAATCATTTAAGTGTGCACGCCGAACTAGCATTAATAAACATTATTTCAAAGTAAGAAAACTATACGTCTACATCTGTACACATTAAAATATCCTCAATATTGCGGTATTTTAGTAACTAACTAAAAAGGCCAATAATAAAAATATTGATGTCCTTACTTATTGGACATGAATATGCCCTTATTCCTCCATGTTCACATCCCATAGCAGAATGAGAGTACAGGGCACAAACTAAACATAATGGTAACTTAGGTTACGTCTGTGGAAAATGACAAACAGGAAACCTAAACATGAGGCAACACATCATCAAATTCTGAAACTCATCCCATGACTATCCAGCTTTTCACAAAACTGGGCAGACTTCCATGATTGAATGCTAGGTGAGGAATATAATGCTTAACTGAATGTCAGCTGTCTAACCCGACCTGTTTTCTTCACATATTTCAGTAGTGCAGTAGCTGCGACAAAGGTTCTGGGGACAGTCTTTTTGAGTTCAGCTGTATTAAAGGCAAGTCTGAGCACTGATATGGTCCTTGCAATCCAGGTGCCAGTAGGATGAAAGAGCAGCAATCATATGTGGTTCTTGACCATGTCTATTCAAACCGTTTATTTAATATTTCTTGAGTGTGATGTGACATAATGGGAAGGAATAACTAAAGAACTAACCTTACAATGATCACAAATTTATGTAGGATGTAATGTCTAAAGTTTCTAAATCGTGCCTCTTTGTGGCTGTGATATTCTTCCATTTTCTGGCACATGACCAGAGCCAGCTCCCATAGCTCGAGGTCCTATGCTAGATATATAAAACCTGTTAATCCTGACAATAAAAATCCACACACTCATTTGATTGTTCCAATTTCACCTTGGCCAGTGGCTGTCAGAAATCTGTAGCCTGTAGCTTTCCTGCACAAAACTTCCCGAAACCACTGCCGATACTTTGTTTTTATGGACTCATCTGTTTCAGGTTGGGTGGTACAACTGTGTATGCATTGCATCAACTGTAGCTGTCCTCTCTCTAATTGTGAAAGCAAAGCAAGCTCATACTCACTCATTCAGATTAGTTTGATCAGTCTCACACTTTCTCTTTTACACACAACTTACCATGCTAATTACTTCCCAGTAAACACATCTGATGGTTAGGCATGAGGGAGCAAAAGAAGGGTTACTGAAAAGGGTTAAGGTAGAAGAAGTCCTTGGTTTCCAGATAATTGCAATGTTGTAAATTTCCTAAGAAAATTAAATGATAATCTGGTCAACTCCTTAGGTCATAAGATAATGGAAATGTTCAGTATTCAACTGTGTGCTGTTAGGCCTGTACTTAGTAACCACTGGGCTACAGTTAATAACTATTATCAAATCTGACCCAGCTACATTGCAGCTGGGAAGAAAATGTCTGTCATTTGTATTGCTCTCTGTGATGATTTTTATGATAATATCTAATGATTTTATTTCTTAAATTGAAAGACAGGAGACACACATATTCACACTTACT